>NW_015645536.1:311597-342284 GCF_001515625.1 Sinocyclocheilus rhinocerous
AATATTGGTTTTGCTTTGTTTCACAGAACTAATCGTTGCCTGGGTTGCGTATGTATATGTGGGGCGGAGCTATCAAAATAGGGGCAAGACCCTTTTGGGGTAGGGGCGTGTTTGTTTTGGTGATTTCAAATATCAACATTGGCTACCAGAAATCACTTACTCTGCCTTTAAGTTCACTGAACTAAATTGGGCTCTTTGAATTTCAGTAACATTAAACTGACTTAAAAAATCAAGTTGAATCTAGTATAACTTATAAAAAAAAGTTGAAATTGCTTGAATTATTTTTATGAGTTAAAGTCACTTAAAAACATAAGTTGTCATGGCTTTTTCATCATATCATTTTTTACAGTGTAGGCGTGGTTGACTCTTAACTTTTATAAAGAATATCTCTTTGGATTTGAGACTTTAGTCTTTGCAACTTTACAGATCTTCTTTATGCTCTAAGAGCTTGTAACACTTCAAAGAGAAAGGAAAAAATTTAAATCGCATCATATGACCCCTTTAATATAATTAAAATTGTCATCAGTACAATGACTCACTTCTATCCTAAAAAAAATAAAAAATCAATACTATGGGTAAAAAATAACAGACTCACCAAGAGCTTTCATTAAAACTAAGGCAGTCTGAGAAATACAGAAGCTTTTATTTTATAAGTGAATTTAGTTTGATTATGGTTTGACTGGCTGAAAAATTTGATGAGATGGAAATTGGGGTGTCATCCACGCAAACTACTAAATTCCAAACTTTTATATTTGTATATAATAATAATAATAATAATAATTAGTAGTAGTAGTAGTATACATTCCAAACATATATTATTTAGTTGTTTAGTTTCAATAAAACTAAACAAACAACACAGAAGAAAACAAAAATATGTCCATTATTATTATTATTATTATTATTATTATTTAGTAGTAGTAGTAGTAGTAGTATAAATTCCAAACATATATTATTTAGTTGATTGGTTTCAATAAAACTAAACAAACAACGCAGAAGAAAACAAAAATATGTCCATTATTTCGGCTCTAATTATTATTATTATTATTATTATTATTATTTCTGTTATTTGTTTCTTTTGTTGAAACAAAACTAGACATAACAAAACACAATCTAATATAAAATTAAAATATATATATTGCAAACTCTTACATATTATGTTGTTGTTTCAACAAAACAAATAACATAGAAGAAAAAGTAAATAAATAAATAAATAAAGTGGTATGCCATTAATAAAAAAATAAATAAACAATAAAATAAAAATAAAACTTTTTTTGCTGATCCTTTATACATGCAAAAATCATATATAACAAGTTTAACCTAATACAAAATAAAAAGGGGCTCTTTTAAACCAAAATGTCTGTTGTATAAGTTTAACGAAGCTGATTCAAAGTGAAATCAAGTGATTGTCAATCACTGATGCAGACAAATGCTTTTGATTTTACAATACAAAAGCACACATAGGCGAGTAAAAGCAAATAAGTGACTGCAATTAAGTCAAATGACATGTCAACTCAGTTTATGTGTGCATTATCATTACTAACCTACTAAGGGGCAACAAAAAAACAGCTGACAACAATGAGAATAATAACAGTAGCAATAAACCCCAATTATTGATTCTTGTCTAAAGGCCATTGATTCGAATTGATTCTTGTCTAAAGGCAAGCGGCAGGCCCATAAGTCAGCGTTCTTCTAAACATCTCCTTTATTCTCCAATGTTCTCTCTCCACATTCCTCCCGCTCTTTCACTCTGATTTCTGATTGAACGGTTCCACATGGTTTACCCCTACAGCCCAGCATGCACTTCTCCACCCGCAGGATGAACTGCATGCTCCATCACCCAACCGAGTTCACCCCTGCATTCATAACGCTAACATATGTAGCGTGCTAACATAGTTAGAGCCCTGCTCGTCAGATCCATGTCTGCCCGTTTAATGCAATTACACTTGATTCCACAGCTCCATCCACCTATCAATGTCAATCGCTTTAGCTGCTCTCACCACAAACGGCTCTTAGGGGGGGGCTGCATCACCTTGGTGGAGAATGGCGTGGCCTTGCGGCACGGACGCGCATTCGCATACATTGACGTCAGCATCTCGGGACCTGCTCGAGTGGCGGGTGTTCTGATTCACGGCCCGATGCCTCTGAAACATCCTTAATTGAAAGCGAGCATGACTGTTGGCAGACAGCAGTTTCCTGACTTTATTAAAAGAAGCATGCAATAAGGATGCCGAGGGAATGTTGACGTCAAGCCGGAGCAGAAAGCTAATTCACCGGATGGACGCTGAGACTTTTCGAGAGAGGCTGAAGCTTTTCACACAAGTGATTATTTAAAGACAGGAATGTGCATGACTAAGAGTGAACCAGACATGTTGACCTGTCATGCGTCATCACACTGAACAGGACTAACTGTTCAAATGACACTCAGGCATATCGACCGACCTGACAAAAGTAAAAATATATGAGATAAAAATACAATAGAAAGAACACAGAATAAACTCCCCTTTTATAATGGTATTCAGACTTAAAGGGATAGTTCACCAAAAAAATGAAAATTCTGTCATTAATTACTCTCCCTCATATTGTTCCAAACCCATAATACCTTCGTTCATCTTCGGAACACAAATTAAGATATTTTTGATAAATTCTGAGAGCTCCCTGTCCCTCCTATAGACAGCAAGGATCCTACCACAATCAAGGTCCAGAAACATAGCAAGGACATCATTAAAATAATCCATGTGGCATCAGTGGTTCAACCGTAATTTTACGAAGCTACGAGAATACTTTTGTGCACAAAGAAAACAAAAATAACGACTTTATTCAACAATTTGTCTCCTCCGCATCACCCTGGAGCCATTTTGGAGAGTATCACGAGGTATGCGCATGCTTTGATCTGAACGTAAACAACGTATGCTGTTCTGTGTCAGCAGCACAGCGTAGATACGTTGTTTATGTTGTTTACGTTTTGATCTGAATGAAAACAACGTTTCCGCGTGGTGCTGCTGACACAGAACAGCATACATTGTTTACGTTCAGATCAAAGCACAGGCATACGTCATGATATGGTGCCAGGGTGACGAATTGTTCAATAAAGTTGTTATTTTTGTTTCTTTGCGCACAAAAAGTATTATCGTAGCTTCGTAAAATTATGGTTGAACCACTGATGTCACATGGACTATTTTAACAATGTTCTTACAATGTTTCTGTGTCTTGACCGTGGTAGTACCCTTGCTGTCTATGGGAGGGTCAGAGAGCTCTCAGATTTCATCAAAAATATCTTCATTTGTGTTCCGAAGATGAGTGAAGGTCTTACGGGTTTGGAATGACATGAGCATGAAAATAATTAGCAGCTTACTGGAAGTTTATTCATGCTTGGAATAAAGTGCATGAGTGATATAGATAACTTTTTTAGGCTTTTGTGGTTTTCTTGTCCTTTTTGAAGCTTTAAAAAGCCAAGGTCACTCTGAGCAGTCTTTGAATAGAAAAGAGTCAATATTGATCGAAAGTTCTACATTGTGTTTCATAGGGGGATAAAAAAAACAATGACACACAGGAGGTCAGAAAATAATGAGTTTTTGAGTGAACCATCCATTTAAAACAAAACTGACTGAATAAAATAAAATAACTCATCCTTCCACATCTCAAGAACACAAACTTCAACTCCAAAAGTGACTGTGTTTTTAGATGAGGTGATTCAATAGCTATTTCCAACACCACAGCTAATTTCAACATGGTTTTGCAGGAAATGAGCATCTTCAATCCTTTACATACAGGGATACAGGTATACATATCACATTCTCAGCAAATTGATACTGGCAACAAGAAAACAGCTGAATGACCAGTGAGTCATTCAGATGAAAAAATACACAAAGAAAGGCACCATAGCAAGATTGATTTTGCCCAGTTCGGATTCACAGTCAGGCCTTTAAACCCTGCTATCCCCAAGACTGATACACAACCAGACACAAAAATGCATGGGCAGGCTCAAACCAAAACAAACAACCCCAAAATGAAATGAGTGAGATGCTCGTTCAGCCTGGAGAAAACAAATATAACAAATAAAAAAAAACTAAAAAAACAAAACAGGTTGAACAAAAGACAGAGAATAAGAAGACCTCCACATACTAACACATGCCCACACAAAATATTTTCAATGCACACAGACAGAGCAAAACTCTGAAATTTTAAGTAGACATGAGTATGCTCAAAAAGAAAAAAAGAAAAAAGAAAAATAAGAAAATGACAGCTGGCAAGAGGGTAGAAAATGACACATCTCCCACACACACACACACACACACACACACACACAAAATCCTCCCTCCCCTGACTCACAAAGCAATGTGAAGACTATTTTCACTCTCATCACCATTCAGTAATGAAGCAGCACCACAGAAAACATGGCCACCGAGTGATTTATCATCATTCTGAGCCCCATTTCATTCCCCTGATTACTGCAGGCAGCAAACATGAGGAGCAAATTAATGAAAATGTTGGGAAATTATAAAGTCCATACCCTGCCTGAATTATCTTGCATAGTGGTGTTAACTAAAGCCCTTTGACTATATATATGGAGACCAATTTTGTTTTCTAACCTGCAAACCTCTCTTTTGGGGAGGGGGGGAGAGAGGGACAGTAGTCACCGGCAGTGCAAGTCTAGTTTAACACAGATAGAGCCAGAGCTTGGGAAAAACGTCAGGCAGAAAAGAATGTAAAAGAAATGCATCTCTCGTTTGCGTCCTTCTCTCCCTGCATTACCAGAGCAAGGTCAAGGCCAGCATGCAGGCAAGAGTCCTTGTAAAGGAAATTGGGAGATAAAAGGTCCCTCTTTGAGAGTTTGCAACTGTGTGTCCTCTTACTTTTCTCATTACTGGTTTCAGAGGTCTTTGTGAAGGTGCAGAGGATCTACAAAAGTCAAAATTTAATTTTGTCCCCGCAGTTATGGCACTTTTGAGTAAGAAAGTATCTATGTTAAATTCTGCCTGATACTGATAGGTGATCATTTCTATATATTAATTTAATTAAAAGCATATACATTAAAATATATAATAAAAAAAAACTAAGAATAAGAAAAATAAGAATTAAACAAATAATTAAAATAAAACAAAATCAAAATGAAGTGTTTTAAATGCTACAAGTGAATTTAGGCATTGTAATGTGCAGTATGATAAACAGATTTTCATTTTGAGATAAAAAAAAAAAATTAAGTTTAACAGTATGATTAAATTGTTAGCATTTCAAAAATTAATTTTAAGTGTGTTAGATGACGGCAGCGCTGTAAGATTTAAAATCCAATATCAACCAATACAGAACAATCTGATAAATAAACACATACATACGATATACTGTACATACAGCACTGTTCAATAAGAATTATTAAACTGATCAAAAG
Source organism: Sinocyclocheilus rhinocerous (assembly GCF_001515625.1). NCBI lineage: Eukaryota > Metazoa > Chordata > Actinopteri > Cypriniformes > Cyprinidae > Sinocyclocheilus > Sinocyclocheilus rhinocerous. The sequence goes on from NW_015645536.1 coordinate 316,984, forward strand.
TGACAGTAAAGAATTTTACATTGTTACAAAAATTACAAAATGAATGAATGAATAAATGAATGAATATTGTTCTTTTAAAATTTCATCATAGAATTCTGGGGATCATGTGTCAAGGATCATGTGACACTGAAGATTGTAGTAATGCCTGCTGAAAATTCAGCTTTACAGAAATAAATTATATTTCAGCAAATAATTAAAAAATAATTAGCAGCTTACTGGAAGTTTATTCATGCTTGGAATAAAGTGCATGAGTGATATAGATAACTTTTTTAGGCTTTTGTGGTTTTCTTGTCCTTTTTGAAGCTTTAAAAAGCCAAGGTCACTCTGAGCAGTCTTTGAATAGAAAAGAGTCAATATTGATCGAAAGTTCTACATTGTGTTTCATAGGGGGATAAAAAAAACAATGACACACAGGAGGTCAGAAAATAATGAGTTTTTGAGTGAACCATCCATTTAAAACAAAACTGACTGAATAAAATAAAATAACTCATCCTTCCACATCTCAAGAACACAAACTTCAACTCCAAAAGTGACTGTGTTTTTAGATGAGGTGATTCAATAGCTATTTCCAACACCACAGCTAATTTCAACATGGTTTTGCAGGAAATAAGCATCTTCAATCCTTTACATACAGGGATACAGGTATACATATCACATTCTCAGCAAATTGATAAGACAAGAATAAATTACATTTTTAAAAATCTACTAAAAAATAAAATGGTTATTTTAAATTGTGTCTACTGCAAGTTCAGCCATGGTATGCATAAGGGAATTATTTCAGAAATCTTCTCCGACTCCAAACTTTTAAATGTAGTTTATACTTATTAGTATACCAACATATTAGGCATCTCTACTATTGTGCACTAAAACAACGCAGATTGCATGCTTTGTAAATTACGCTCTGAGTCTATGCTTGTGTATTTGGAATGGGGCCATACACAAAGTATGCGTCTCTCATTGGTGGAGCAAAACAAGCCAGGGGCATTAGGGCCTGACAGATGGAAGGGAGGGTATTCAAGTCGCTATGGGAAAAGGCTGATGGATCACTCCATACAGACCACTTAATAGGGCGTAAGTGTGGAATCTGGCTGGAAAGAGGCTCTCGATGAGGAAGTGGGTGAGGAACGCTGCAAAAACAAACCTGAAATGCCTAAGGTGGTCCTTTGATTTGTGATGACCTCAGAAAGGTCAAGTCTAGTGAGGACGTTTATTATAAGCAAAAAAGACATCTAGCACAAGAGCACCAACTCAGAGGATGAGCCACGAGCTAAGACATTTCTTCTAACCTGACATTGGTAAGAAGGATCTCACTGGGAGAATTTCAGAAATAGTGATCTGATGTAACAGTCTAATATGAGTCTTGACATTAAGTCAGCTTGACATGAGGGGAGAGAAAGCTTAATTGTGAGAAATGCTTGTGGCTTGATTGCTCGACATAAATTAGGTCTCTCTGTCTGCTACCTGTGACAATGGCAGCTTCACCTGCCTGAGGAATGGTTATGAAGAATATAAGAGTTATGATAAACCAGATGAGAGCATATGCATCCTTGAAGGGAAAGTTCTTCCAAAAATGAAAATTGTCATCATTTATTCAGCCATATGCCACTCCAAACTATGCACTTTTTGTTTTTTGGTGGAACCAAATTTTTTAAAATGCCCACCGACTTTCATTGCATGGACAAAAAAAGCTGAAGCATTCTTCAATACATCTTCTTTTATGTTCCGCAGAACAAAGTTACATCAGTTTAGAATGACATGAGACTGAGTAAATGATGACAAATTCAGGCATGTGATCAGCCAAGGACTAAACGAAGGAAAACCTTTTTCCCCCCTTATTGATTATGACTATGCAGCAATTATGCAAAATTGTTATTATTATTATTAGTAGTAGTATTAGTAGTAGTAGTAGTAGTAGTAGTAGTATACTGAACAACAGTAATACTACAATACTAATATTTATGGCTGTCTTTTTTATTCTAAGTTAAACTATAGCGGTTTTATTTTATGTTATTATTCATTGATTTAATTTCCATTTTTGTTATGTTTTATGTATATTAAAACATTTTATTAATCGTTATAAAGTAGGATATTTAAAATATTTATTTTGTAATAATTATTATTATTTTTTATTTTTTTGGCTGAATTCCTTGAATGAAAAGTGCCATCGAAATTAAGGTCATTATTTTATTTTAGCGGGAAAACGCTGGGAGACCTTAAAGCCTTTTCTTTTGTTGACAACAGATTTGTTTTCTTCGGATTTACGTGAGTCATACTTCAGGATGGAAAATATGAAAATCCTTATGAACCCATATGAAAATATGGGGGTGGGGATTGCATCCCTGCAAATTGTTTATTTTGGGACAAAGAAAAAAAAAACACATCATGTCATGTGGAGTATTTCATGTGTGATGCTACAAAAGAAGCCAGGAGAAACCTTGTCAGCAAGGAGAAACCAAGAGAAAGAAGAGGAGATGATGTCTAATGAGGTTGGAAAGATCGAGATGGGAAAGTTAAACAAGCAGCAGGAGCCATCAAGTAGAGACGCAGTTAAAATCTTGGAAAACCTAAAGCCCCACTGATCTCTTCAGATGCAGAAAACAAAAGCTCACATGAGTCCAGGTTCCCTGCAGACTATCACGCTGTGTGTTTCTCTCCAGTCATCGGTAATGGACGCAGGAGATGCCAAACATACAGCATATACCTCCAAATGCTACAAACACAAGTTGTAGCCAACAGCTATGAAAGAGACCTCAAACTTCAGACAGGCTAGAAAAGAACCAAGATGACTCAACCTTCTTGTAGCCAGGCTAATAGAACAGCGAAAGTCATGCTAGCAGAAGTAGAGAGAGCAAATCAGAGGAGATGTTTGCAGGAGACTTTGCTTGAAAGCTTGAAGGGGAATGTGTGATATGCATGTGTATTTTTGTTTGTGTCTTTAGAGGCAGGCTTTGCACTGATGCACACGGAGTGAGACGGATGGTGAGAGCGAAAGAAATGCTTTTTTCTTGTGCATGCTGTAGGTTATTTTCTCTGAAATGACTGGTCTTGTCCAGTGAGACGGTGTCTAGCACTTGCCAAATCGAGGCATCAAAGCACTTGTGCGGCTGGGAGGACACTGTGCAGAGGCACCAGCAGTCACATGACATTATCGTGTCGTGTCACGACAGCTTGTTATTAGCTATCCTAGGGAGATGGGCAGAAAGTCACAACATTCTGTAACTTTTGTATACCATAGACCTTTTTTTATTTAAATAATAATAAAACAAAAGTTCTGGAACATTCTGAACTGTATAACTGTATAACTGAACTGTATAGCACTTAAACTGAGCTACGATATCAACTAATTTTACAAAAAGAAAAAAAATCAGATTAGTAAATAATATAATATAATATAATATAATATAATATAATATAATATAATATAATATAATTTTATATAATATAATATAATATAATATAATATAATTTTACCGTGCATTACTTTATTCATTTATTTATTCAGTAGGTGGCAAATCAAAGAAAATCATTGAGTCATTCACTTAAATGATTTGTTCAAAATGCTGATTCATTCGGGAATTAATTCAACTGGACTGAATTCAGAAAAAAAGTAAGTGTAATTTGCTAGTTGGTATTCCAAATTCAGCTTGTCTTTATGAATGAGTCACTGATTTATTCACTTAATTGATTTGCTCAAAGACACTTCAAAACAATTAATTTAAGAAACAACACTACTCTCATGTTCAATCAAATTTAACAGCTTTTAGCCTTGATATCATGTTAGTTTTGTGGCAAGTAGTCCATACTGGACTATCAGCTTTGAAGCTATTGATATGCTAGAGTTCTCCTAAAAGTGAGCGTTATTTACAGTCTTTCTTAAACTGTAATGCCTAAGACTGTATAGACCAAATATATTGAAGACTTATCCTGCATTACACTTTTTTTTCCTCCAATCAAATACTCTCTAAACGTAACACCAGCAAGAGACTTGTAAGTAGCAAATTATGGTTCATGGCTGATATAGCATTAAAGCCTATTCGACAATAAAAAAAAAATTTACAAAAAATTGGTGGGAAAGGAATGAAAATTGGCTTTGTCAAGCAATTTGATGCACATAAAGTGCTGGTGACCTAACTTTTTATATTAAGTCACAAAATAGCATCTTCATCCACCCCCAGTACTGCAGTATGGAGTAGGAGGTGACACCAAATCTCATAAGTGCTTCTAATCTATCCATCCCATTGTTTCTATTTCCTTCTCTATCATTCGCTGATCTGCAGTTCTTCTTAAGTAATCCTTTGGGTTTGCACAGGCTCTGCACTCGTGCGGCTGGTAGCAGCGCTGTTAGGCTGATGGAGTGTTCGGAGACCCTGCCTCTTGATCAAGTCTTTCTGTGTAGCCCCCTGGAGAGCCGAAGAATATAGGCATCCATCTTTTTTAAACGCAGTGTGACCGCCGGAATGCCACGTCCCGCTAAGTGCAAGATTAAGCTCTGCTAACCAACTCCCTAAATCCTCTTTAGTGCACTGCAGGCCAGGCTAGCGAGGTGAACCACCACAACCACAAAGCCCTTCAACCTCTAGCCACAAGCCCGAGCTCCCTTGACCCAGGTCAGCAATGCATTACTCCAACTGATCAATTGATAGATTGGCCTGTCTGGGCTGCCGTAACTAAATCAGCCAATTCTGATGATTCAGCAGTGGTCTGGGAGTCTGGGCGGGTGTCACCAATCAGCGATCACCACCAGCCAGGACAAGTATGGACATTCTCTTGTCACTTCAATTTAATTTATTGCAAACCAGCACATTGATCAAGCTCGTGCCGTTCCACAAGTCGTTCAGGCTTGAGCTTGAAGAACGATTAGAGCAAAAGGTCAAAGGACGGTGGCAGAAGTTGAAAAGATTTTAGAAGAAACTGAACCAATGGTAATTTTTGTGTACAGTGTAGAAATCAGACACTATTTCTCGCTTCCTCTCTATACCCATAATTCCCAGAAGCTAGAAGCTAATAACGTTTACATGTAAACGTGTGTTCTCTTCTACCAGAATAAAATATATCACTGATCTGCTGGGATACATTTTTTTTTTTTTTTTTAGTTTTGGCATATAGCAAAGAGATATCAAAACAAAACAATAAAACAAAATAATAATTTGCCCTGTTTCAAGTTTTGCCATCTCTTTGGTCTTTAGTTTAGATCGCTAGCACATACTTCCATGCCTGCAGCTATAGCGCACTAGCAGAAACTACCAAAAATAATGAATCACCTTAAAGTGAGCTAAGAAACTACAGCAATTCAGCCTAAGGGACTAGAAAGCTGTGACAACAGAAGAGCCGCAAAACATAAACAATACAATAATGGCATGACAAATGCACTCTATGCCAGGTTTAAACGTGCATTTTTGGAGATCAGATCAGATTAGATAGCACATTACCACAATAAAAGCAAGGTATCTGAAATTAAAACAACAACAACTTTTTTTTGTTTTTTGTGTTAGTAAAATGAATGAATGAATGATAAAAATGCTTTATATACCAGGATCAGCCTATGAATATGCAGATTCTAGGATGCAAAACATAATGTCAGTATATAGAACATGTGTATTATGAAAATGTATTTGTGCTAATAAAAGTATTCATATGAACAAACCCATACAAAGTAGGGGTGTGCGATATATATTGTCTATGATATTATCGTAATTGTTGTTTAAACGATATGCGAATTGACATTTGTGTGTATATCGCAAAAAACAAACAAAAACACACACACAGAGAGTACACATATGCTACATGATTTAAGTTAGATTAATGTGCGAGCACAGAGTTCACACTTTCACTGCGTTATTTACTGTAGCCTATTAAAATACATTTACAATTCCTCCAAAATTCAGGATAATGGAGCAAAAATGCCCTGAATATATGTATTTTATATTTATATCATCCGATATAGTTAATATCACACAAAGAGTATTTTTTCTTCAAATATCAGCACAATTGTAAATGTGAAATTGATTAGAACAGTCCAGTAAACAAGAAGTTAATATTGATTGACTTACATTTTAGACACAAGTTCTTGTTTTTGCTGTATTTCATCAACGAAAATAGTTTCAAACAAAGCCACAGCAGAACTGTTTTGCCTCTCTGAGTAACACACTACAGTGTTTTGTTACCAAATCAATCAGCCGTTTGAACAAATTGGTTAAATGAATGACTCAATTTTAGGTTTTTATTTAAAGTATATTTTCCCTTTGTTTTCCCAAAATCATTTCAAATATCAGTATTCAACATTTTTATTATTTATGCATTTGTAACTTTTTTGTAACTGCAGGTTAAATGCATTCAACGTCCTGCATTAAACAATCTGTGTAAATGCATCTAAATGCCACTTCAGTCTGCAATGCCACTGTCCCACGTCTGCAATGCAAAGAAAAATGTTGTTGATACTGATTTATTTTTTATTGGTAACAGCCCTATAGTGTCTTACTAAATATTGCCTAATTATCGTTATTGACAAAATTCCAGAAAATATAGAGATATCATTTTTGTCATTATCGCACACACCTAATACAAAGACACAAATACAAACATGCCCAAAATAAACACACATAAAATGAATATCTTGAGAGACTAAAACTCATATAAAACGAGCATCCTAGCCAAGCAAACACATTCCCTCCCAGAGCAGGAGCTTGTAATTGGAGTGCTGATGTGATATTCATCTCCACTGGCGTAGTGTTTTGACTAAAGGGGCATCGCTAATCGAATGAGAGGTTGTATTTAATATCCCTCTGTTCCTGTATGGTGCTTGAACACACCAGCACTAAAAAACATACATTAGATTATAGCCGGGTGCCGTTGATTACTGCATAGCATCAGAGCCAGACAGCGCCATTGATATCAAAGAGATCAATATTACAGAACACTTGCCAATGGCTTTGTGACACCTGTTTCAAAGTAACTGACACGGACACACATATATGCATACACACCACCTTGATAATTCTATAGGATTATCTGCTTTGAAGTGTTTCATTTGAGTCAAGGATATCAAACACCAATAGACATTTAAAATAAGTGTTTGTGAATGGCGAAATGTCAGAGTATTGATTTATCAAAGAATAGTAAGACCCTTTAACTGGTGAACTTTCTCAAGATGAACAGTCAGAATCTATCCATGACTGAAGGTCAGAAGATAAATATAGAAATTGTTGCTTATATATATGCAAACAGTACTGTTCAAAGGTTTGACCCCAAACTTTTGTTTTTTTTTAAAGAAATTAATACAGCAAAGACGCTGTATTAAACAAAGACACTGACAAAGGAATTGATCAAAAGAGACAGTAAAGACATAATGTTACACAAGATTTGTATTTCAAATAAATGCTGTTCTTTTGAACTTCATCTATTCATCAAAGAATCCTGAAGACTGGAATAATGGCTTCTAAAATTTCAATTTTTATCAACTACATTTTAAAATATATTTAAAAAGAAATAAGAATATTACTGCTTTTACTGTGCTTTTGATCAAATAAATGCAGCCCTGGTGAGCATAAGACACTTCTTCAAAAACCTCTTTCAATTTCAGTAGTGTATGAACATTATGAAGTCTAGCAAATAAATTCAGTTTATGTCAGGAAGCAATAATCCTGTCTTTTTTTTTTTAGCTGAGCAGGCCTTTCCATACACTACAGCTGGAGAAAAGTACAACATATCATCACACAAACTGAAATTTCTGACAGTGTAGCTTTGATATCGCTTCAGCCATGTTGGAAGTTCATTCTGGAAGTTCCCGTGCTTAAAACTTTAGAAATGTACATAACCTGATATAACCTCATACAGCCAAAGTGTGCTATATGTGATGACGCTAAAGCTTTCCATGCAGAAAGTTCTTCATGTTCCATGTCAGCACTGATAAATAAATAACCACTCTTTGGGAAATATTATGTGTATTCATATGGTATGTGTCAACTCCATGAAAGGTATGTCTACTGTAACCATGGTTGTTGAAGGTAAATGTATGTTTTCTAGCCATCCGGTCTTAGGAATGATTCACAAGCAATGCAGGATGTGCAAGAATAAAAGGAGAAAAAAAGTCTCATCAATTAGTCCCCTCACAAAACCTTTATAAAAACAACACTTAAAAGGCAAGTAAAGTCACTAAACCTAAATCCAATTTGATAAAGTTTGATTTAAAACAATTTGAACAAACTAAACAAAAGAACCTTCCAGAAAAACTAAAACCTTTAAAAAGTATAGTCATTGAGCTACCTTACATTGCGGAAAATGTTGTTCAGGACTTACATTGTTCATGTACTCGCTCAGCAGGTCTTGCAGGGCCTGGCGCACGGCGTTGCACTCGGCTACGATGCGTTCGCGGCGATCGTCACGTGTGCAGGAGGAGTCGGCCATGAGGGCGGCGCCACTGATGATGCTCTCCAGACGTTCCTCAAGTGACGGCCTGAAGCGAGCCTCACTGAATGTTAGCGGGTCCAAAATGATCTTATTCTGAAACAGAAAACAAAAAAAAATATGGCCAGGGTTATGAATTTTTTAGTTTTAGTTTAAAACATTAAAAGCCATAAACAGCTTTAGGAGGAATCACTTCAGCTTTGTTATTATTTGCTCTGTGAGAAATATCACCAGTTGCATTTTTTTTATAAATATGTAACATAATTAAGTGCCATAGTAGAGCATTGTAAGACTTTTGCATTGAAGTAATTGTGAGAAAACAACAATCAGTATATAAAAACGTTTTATCAGTATATAAAAAAAAAACATTACATACACTCTCATTCATTAACATGGGCAGCGGCAAAACATGCACTGCTCACGCTTCACTGACACTTGTCATGAAAAAACAAAAGTGACTATTTTTTTTCTCATGAATCATTCATTCAAGACATTCATTCAAAACGCTCATCCAATAACAAAACAAGTCTTTATTAACAATGCACTGACTCCTTAATTCATTTTATTTTAAATTGTTATTAATTTAAATTGATGTATTTTTTTAAATAGACTGAAGCAATGAAAATTTTGTCAGATTGTCAGAATCTCTAGTAAATCATGTGATTTTGTGTAGTAGTCTAATACATAAGGGGCATTTCCTCTGAAGAGGCAAGGGAGGCAGTGCAAAATATTGGATGAGAAAAAAAATATATAGTACAAAAATGAAAATAAAACAAGACAAATATTATGCATGATATATTTAAATAAAATGAGAATTTTGTCAGATTGCCAGAATATATGTATATCAGGGGCATTTCCTCTGTGGAGGCAAGGGAGGCAGTGCCTCCTCAAAATATTGGATGATAATATATATAGATACAGTATATATTTTTTTTCTTCACAATCATGTGAGAATTGCAATCTCAATTTCAAACCAAAATATTGTCCGTCTCATATTCTCCTGAATCGTATATGCTGCATAAAATATTTAAACCCTATAGTCATAGAAATTAATTGTTGATGTACTGTATAAAACAACCAATTACAATCTTTAGATTATTGCCTTATACTGTATGCCTTAGTCTCACAACTGTGAATAAAAAATCCCCCAGATGGTAGAGATCTTTGTGTAGCCGATAGAAGATAACAAGAGCTGTGAGATGTTTGCCATAGTTTCCATTAGCTAAGCACTGAAGACAGTCGGTTGGAGCCCATACCCAGAGGCTGCTAAGGTGACCTTCAAGGCGAGATCCAGGGCCTCGGTTACAACCACATTGTGATTTAATGGGGCTTTTAAACACAGGACGCAGACTCAAGAACAGCCTCCCTTTTTATTGATGAAAAGTTGCTACCAAATACAGGCTTTATGATCTCTAGGGATGGGATGGGAAAATTACCATACTGATAGTGGCGATATTATGTTTTACGGCTATATATGAATACGGCTTCGGCAGCAGTTTGCATTTTGTGGACTTTGCCGGTGCAGATGAAGTGGAGGTGGAATTTAGAGGAACCAGAGGTGGCTTGTGTCTGTGCCCTTTACTTTCGAGACTAATATTCAGAAAGCCACTTCAGCAACTCAGACCTGCGGTTAATAAGAAGTTCACAGATCTTTTGTTGTTTATATCTCAGCATGCACTTCCTGTTATTTGCCATGTCCACAGGCAGGAAATGATGTTTGCGGTTTTTGTACTGTATGCTAACCTAGCAGCAGTACTGCCAGCTTACAGCAACGCAATTAGAGAGAAAGACAGAGACAGCTTTCCCATAATAGCCTGTTGCCATGGAGATCAACTCTTAAGTAAAAGCAATAGCAGAACTCTTGGCCATCTCAATGACTCAGTGATAAATATGTGGACATTTATTGGTTTGTTCCCAGCTCTATTGCGGTCCACCCTCTTCTGCCTGATTGAGGGGCTAAAACAAAGACTGGTGTGAAATGTTTGATGGGAAAGTGACTGGCAGAACTTTCAGATGCCGACAGGCTGGACCAAAGCCATTGTGAAACAATTTGTACAGATTACTTAGATCATGTGTGACTCATATGCAGAGTACATATTCCAATTATGATTTGATTTAGTTAAAGACAACATAAAACAGCCTTCGCAACACATCTGACTCCTGTAATGCAGTGTGTACTCGAGTCAAACAATATTTAGCAGGAAGTAATGAAGGCCGAGACCTGGTTTGATTAAACAGGAATTGATTTGCATTTTGAAAATCCAGCTCATATTTGTGGTCAATATTTCTCCACCTGCATGGCCTTCAGCCTTCTTTTTTCTTTACAATAGCATCGATTCATAAGCACTGATGAATCATGCAAAATGAGACCAGGTACATTTATTCCACAAATAAACAAGACCAATTTTGTTGTCATGCTGCCCTTAAGAGAAGTTTAATGCAATGCTTGTAGAATGATTGAAGAAAGAAAAACTCATCAGTGCTTGTGGGAATTGCATTCGTCATCATGCCTGGATCTTGGCCTTATCACAACACTTCTCTATATGATTTTCTCGATAGGAAAAAATACTGTAGGTCAAGGATAGCAGGGCTTACAAATACATACAAATATATTTATACAACAGTCCTTTCTGGTCCTCGAATCTGATTGGCTGATAAGAGTGTGATATTAGAGTCCACCAGAACTCCAACAGCCGTTTCACTATTTGTATCACTCCGCTTGCCGAAGTTGCCGTATTTCTCACAGCGAGTGTCATGGCGGATGCCCAAATCCATTATAATTTTAAAAATAATACTGTTTTGTGTCACAGAATGTAGTTATAAGAGTTTTTTTAGGCAAGAATGTACATGTTTGGACTTCAAATATGCAGTTTGTTAATAAAGATAATGTCTGTTTGAAAATGTGCTTCAATGTTTTCGGAGACGCAAGCTCCAGAAAGTCAGCGGTATATAAAATATATATATATATTTTAGTTAAACACGGCATATTTGCTCAGTGATAACTATGAACAAATATATATACGAATGAAAATTCAACTTTGCCATCTCAGGGATAAATTATATTTTAGTTATGTTATATTGTAAAAGTATTTCACAGATTACGGTTTTATTTAAAATAAATGCAGTGAGCATAAGAGCAAAATGAGCAAAAACATAAAAATCTTTATCTTTATTAACAATTACTGACGCTACAGTTTTGAATTGTTCTTTAAATTTTTTTGGACAATAAATCTAAGAATACCTAAATTCTTAAATCTATATGACCACACATACCTAAAGACACAAACCACATAGAATATGCACTAAAAAGACAAATGAAGTGAAATGCAAAAAGTCATTCTGAAAGGGTGCCATCAATTTGTCTGCGCAAACATAATTAGTCCAGATTGATTGCTGAGGAGTACACAAACTCATCTGTAAAAATGGATCATGATAGGCCAGACGCAATCAGTTATGTAGTGTACTGTATGTGCGTGTGTGTGTGTATGTTTTAGAAGTGGGTGGGAATGCCACTTACTCCTCTCACACAATGTGACAGGTTGTTTGTCAAGGACGGTATAATGAGGGAGCGAACGAGAGAGCGGTGCATTGAACGCAACCTACTTTTACACAGTGACTAAAGTGCTTTGGAGCGAGAGGACGGGAAAGAGGAAAAACATGGGTGAGAGAGAGAGTGAAAAGGACAGAAAGAGTGTGACGAACAAAGTTGGCTAGGCTGGTGACTAGTCTGTGCGGGTTATTAATGACTAGTGTCTATCTAGGGTGTCTCTAATTCTGACTGGAATCCAGCAAACCACTGTCTTACATTCAATGCTGGTGTGTGTGCAGACATACAGCAAGGTTGAGAGGGCTGGTGCTCCATCTGATTGAGTCATACAAACACCACCTGCTCCATCGCAGTGCCACCAACACTCCCTCCATTTGATAAGCTATTAAAAAGTTTCTGTCATCACTGTAAAGCGACTGCCCACATCAGAAGTCTGTCTCGTGTGTTTGTGTTATGTGTTGGCAAGCCTTCTGTCCACCACAATAGTTTATATACACCACCCGCATGCATACGCTTGCTTGCATTCGAGTTTGAGTCCTCACAGTCTGTAGGGTAAAAGAGCTGTTCTGAAACTGAGAAAGCATGACTAAACACATTTCTGTAACTGATGCAAACAAAGAATGACAAACAGTATTTAAAATGTTTTTTTTTTTAACTTTGTCAAGGCAATCTCATAGATGCCACAGTAGCCAAAAACAGCTAACAGTATTGAATCACGAGTCATTTCCTTAAAGACGTCATATCATTTTTTACATACTTTTTTATTTTTATTACTATTTTATTACTATATTTAATTTTATTTTACATTTTATTCTATTTTATATTTTAATTTTAATTGTTTCATTTTCATTTCCTTTTTTTCCCTCTTAAGGTCTTTGCACACTGAGTCTGACATTTTCGTATGCGTTTTATCGTATTCGTCATCGTCATCGTCACACACAGAAACCTTGCACACTGAGTCAAAATGCTTGCTATAAATGTGAAAAAGAGAAAATTAAACCCGATCCAAATTTTTTTATGGCGGATGAAAGTTTCGAAGGCAGTGTGTAAACGTGATTGACACAACGATAGGGATGGGCAATACGGGCTTAAACATATATCACGATAATTTCTGGTATTTATTGCGATTGCGAGATCAATGATGATAATTCAGGGAATCTTATGAATCCACTTAGAGACAAAAAAAATCCTGTTTCTTTAGAGAAAAGTATTATCTTTCCTATTTGTACCCTGGTGTTATGAGCTTTACTAAGTATACATGTAATGTAATGACTATTTCATACTGGAAGCCACAAAATATGTCAACAACTAGGCTGTATCGTTATTTTCGCGGGAAGACTAATTCTTATCGTGGGGAGAATTTTTACCGGTAGGCTATATCGCAAACGATAAGATATCGCCCATCCCTACACAAGGAGAGGTCGTATTTATTCTTAACGTGTGAAAATTTCGGGCACAGTGTGCAAAGACCTTTAGGTTCAATACAGTTACAATGTGCTCTATTTCATTTACATTTTCCATCCTTTCTCTCACTTTTAAAATTAAATGACAACTTTTTTTTCTTGTTATCATGCCAGTAAGACATTTATGTAAATGCTCTATTTATATGTGAAATCAGAATCAGTGTTGTTGTGTCATGTTATTACATTGTGACAGTTTCACAAAATAAACCAGGCTGAAATGTGCTGCAGTAACCACTCAGGTGGATCTGAAACAATTACGGACATTATTAAAAATAAATCTTTTCTGATATTGAAAACATTCAGAAAGATATGCAGATCAATATTGGCATTATAGTCTCATTTCAATTGATGAAAATGTTCTGGAAGGTACAACATGTTTTTTTTTGTTTTTGTTTTTTATAATTCAGTATAAATCTTAATTCAAATGATCAAGTGAATGTAAATGTCAAGTATTTATTTATTTATTTATTTTAACATGACCCATTAACCAAAAGAATGTTTTAATTTGTACTGTGGTTTATTCGCGCAAAATGTAAGCGGCTAAACACAGAATATAAATTCCCAGCTTTTTTATCTCATAAGGATGTGTTCAAGGATGTGTTTGCAAACCTCAAAACCGTGAGATACATGCATTAATCTACAAACACACACACACACACACACACACACACACACACAAAAGCAGCCTATGGTTAGTTCCACAAGTCAAAACAAACACATGGGGAAGTAAGCATTACCCTACCCTGATAGAGCAAGGCACAGTGGGGAAAAAGCATTGATGTCAGCTTTCTAACAGACACAAACACATGTCTGAGAGAAGCAAACAGATAGTGAGAAAGCTTCACAATGCCATCCAGGAGTTGCAACCCACTCACGACAGGACACCATATCTGCATCCATCCTGTGGTGTACATTTGTTCTTTCTATGTTCATTCTGTCAGTGAATGCTGAGTCACACAGTCAACATAAAGATATAATATTGAGCTAATATATTAAATAATTAAATATTATAAAACTAAAATAAAAAGTTAAAAAGCTGAATTACTAAAATAGGATTTATTATTATTTTTTTAAGATTGAAATTATTTAGCTGCCAGTAAATAATTTATTAAAAAATGTTCCAGAAGATTTTTTTTTTCTTAAACATAAGATATAGAATTGAAAAATCACTGCATAGCACAAAAGACTCATAAAAAAAAAAAAGGTTAGGAAAAACGTCAAGTTGCGGTGCTCATGTGGGTGATACAGATTTGAGATTTAAATTAGCAGTGACCAGTTCATGAGGAACTGTTTGAATTGTTTTCTTTTATTATTACTTATTAGTTTTAATTTCCATCTTTTGTTATGCATTTTATGCATACAAATTTTATCTTCTTTTATTATTATTATTATTATTATTATTATTATTATTATTATTGTGTGTGTGTGTGTGTTTATTATTATTATTATTATTATTATTATTATTATTATTATTATTATTATTATTATTATTATTATTATTATTATTATTATTATTATTATTATTATTATTATTATTATTATTATTATTATTATTATTATTATTATTATTATTATTATTGTGTGTGTGTGTGTGTGTGTGTGTGCATGCGTGCGTGCGTGCGTGTGTGTGTGTGTGTGTGTGTGTGTGTGTGTGTGATTCCACTACCAGTCAAAAGTTTTTGAACAGTAATATTTTAATGTTTTTTGTAGTATTCTCTTCTGCTCACCAAGCCTGCATTTATTTGATCCAAAATACAGCAAAAGCAGTAATATTGTGAAATATTTGTACTATTTAAAATAACTGCTTTCTATTTGAATACATTTGAAAATATATATAAAGATTTATTTAATTAATTAATTTATTTACTTCTAAACAAGACACCACAGAAGTCGTTTGAGAGGGGTGGAGAACAAAAAAAAAGAAAAAAAAAAGAAAACATAAGTCACGCAAAGCAACCTCCAATCACAGAGACAAAAGCTGACTTTAAAAATGGGTTTGAAAGGGCACAAAGACTCATGGGAGCCTCTGGAAAACAGCTCGTTTGAATAGGAGAGAGAAAGCGCAGAGGACAGAGCCCCTGGGGAATAGCTCCTATTGTTATTCCATTTGGTGCTTATTGCAGGCACAGGGTCTGAGTGACAGTCTGAAAGCACAGTGAAGGGGAGAGAGGAGTGAGTCGCACTTATCCTTCACGGAGCCAATGCTTTCATTTTACTAGCAAAGTCCAGTTCATGAACAAATCATTCATTCGAGACAAATCTTCATAGTGAATCGGTTGAACTGGTTCACAAAACCGAACAACATGATCATGAATTGTTTTTAAGGCAACAACTCACCGACTTATTGAACCAAGAACAGGTTTGTAAGGAAACCGAATAAATAAACTGATCTCAGCATGGAGCATTCATGGAATGTGACTAAAGGTATAGTCCATCTAAAAATGAAAATGCTGTCATCATTTATTCACCCTCATGTCATTCCAAACCTGTAAGACATATTTTCTTCTGTTGAACACAGAAGATATTTTGAAGAATAACTAAGCAGTTTCAGTTCCCATTGACCTCCATTGTAAGGACAAAAAATGCAATGGGAATCAAAACTGTTTATAAACGTTCTTCAAAATATCTTATTTTATGTTCAGAAGATGAAATAAATGCATACAGGTTTAGAACGACGTGAAGAGGAGTAAATGATGGCAGAATTATCATTTTTGGAAGGATTATAGCTTAAGGGGACGAAAAGCTAATTTAGGAAAATATAATGCACTGTAAAATATCATTACAATTTGATTATATGACAGATTTATCAACACACATACCAAACAGTTTTAATAAATAGCATTATGCAGCTGATGGATGTTAATGATATTTTATTGTTCATTGCAAATGCAACTTATATTATAAATGTTTTTTTTATGAGCTGAATCATGGCTGCAACAAACTGCACTGGAAGACAATTACAATAAACACTTTTATTAATAAAGCTTAATTGAAAAAAAAAAGCAATAAACAGCAACATGTGCCTACATATGGCTCTTTTGTAACATTTTAGAGCATGTGAACCACGTGATGACAACTGAGGCCCCTCTGGGTCTGGGTTAGGTCTAGGGTCAGTGAATATCCAGGCCCTCTGTGGATGCACATGAGGCCATCCTTTGAAGAAATATTAGAATATGATTTTATACTAATATAAATGTTAAAATGTTAGATCTGCAAGGATTTATTCTAGAAAGTAAATCTCACAGCATTACTGGAGCTAAAGGTCAACTAACCTTTAGACAAGGCCAAAGATCTAGTTTTGTCTTGCAACGTCTTGTGTTTGCACTGCTGCTGCATTTATTTTAAAATATTAAAAAAGGCTAGAATGTTGCAATTTACACACGTATTCACTTTGTTGCAGAATAAGCTACACTATGCCAAAACTGTCATTTAATCCCAAATTAGAACATAATTGCATCGCTAAATGGATTTAATAGTGATAAACATGGCCAGACATGACATCTTTTGTATTAAAGTTGATATGAAAACATTTGGGACTTAAGATCTAAAAAGCTCACCCTTATTGCTCTGGGAGAAATAGCTAAATAAATGTACATTTATTCATTCAGCAGATGCTTTTATCCAAAGCGACGAATTAAAAGTAGTACAACATTAGCGATTAGCCATGTGTGTTTGGGGAGGCAGAAGACACATCTGAAGAACCATACATATCATGAAATAATATATTTGCATAAATATTTCAATGCACAGATGCAGTATAATTGCCCTTGTGCTATAATCTCAATCGTGGGAAACAATGTATTGCACGCTCAGTAGTTGATTGTTCATTCTTGAGCATAGGTGACAGAATACAAGATGTGTGCTGATTGCAGTGACAACTGTGAGACACAGAGGTAAAAAAGGGTATACCTTAAAATGGGATGCAAAAATAGAAGAAAAAAATTAATGCATGGTGATCATTTTCTGCCGTGTTCAGTTTGTATATGCATATAAAGCAGATTAAACCAAAACTCTACTACTGCTTTTACAAATTTGACACTTTAAAATGTTGTTTGAAAGTTTTGCTCTCTCTCCTACTAGAGCATCGAGTAGGCCTAACCAAACCAAACAAGGCCGTTGAGCATCATACCAGACCCGTTTATGTTTGTTTGTTTATTTTTATTATTATTTTAAGTATTTGATTTATTTAGATGAGGAGAAATATGAATGTGCACATGGCTGACTTCTCTAATAAACTTTGAAGAAGGTGACCTTGCTGCATACACGGTGCATAGAAAAACAATTTCAGCAGACAGTTCCGGGAGGTCGAACCATCTGGACAAAAGCACCCAAATTGAGTTCCAATAATCACGGGTTTCGTAAGGACATAACAGCAAACTGGCTATAAAGACTAACACCTGGGGTGGACATTGCATTTTAGCTGTTACTATCAGAAATAAAAGAAGATTTAAAAGTACTGCCAAGGACAGCAGTTCTCAAGAACAGTAGTGCAAGTGGGGTCCTTAAAGGTCATCCATGTGCTTGTCAAGTGTGTCTTTGGACTGCATTGTTAAAAGACACAATGGAGGCTTTAAGGGCTTCTTCCTGTACATAGAAGACCAGTCAAAAGTTTTTGAACAGTAATATTTTAATGTTTTTTGTAGTATTCTCTTCTGCTCACCAAGCCTGCATTTATTTGATCCAAAATACAGCAAAAGCAGTAATATTGTGAAATATTTGTACTATTTAAAATAACTGCTTTCTATTTGAATACATTTGAAAATATATATAAAGATTTATTTAATTAATTAATTTATTTACTTCTAAACAAGACACCACAGAAGTCGTTTGAGAGGGGTGGAGAACAAAAAAAAAGAAAAAAAAAAGAAAACATAAGTCACGCAAAGCAACCTCCAATCACAGAGACAAAAGCTGACTTTAAAAATGGGTTTGAAAGGGCACAAAGACTCATGGGAGCCTCTGGAAAACAGCTCGTTTGAATAGGAGAGAGAAAGCGCAGAGGACAGAGCCCCTGGGGAATAGCTCCTATTGTTATTCCATTTGGTGCTTATTGCAGGCACAGGGTCTGAGTGACAGTCTGAAAGCACAGTGAAGGGGAGAGAGGAGTGAGTCGCACTTATCCTTCACGGAGCCAATGCTTTCATTTTACTAGCAAAGTCCAGTTCATGAACAAATCATTCATTCGAGACAAATCTTCATAGTGAATCGGTTGAACTGGTTCACAAAACCGAACAACATGATCATGAATTGTTTTTAAGGCAACAACTCACCGACTTATTGAACCAAGAACAGGTTTGTAAGGAAACCGAATAAATAAACTGATCTCAGCATGGAGCATTCATGGAATGTGACTAAAGGTATAGTCCATCTAAAAATGAAAATGCTGTCATCATTTATTCACCCTCATGTCATTCCAAACCTGTAAGACATATTTTCTTCTGTTGAACACAGAAGATATTTTGAAGAATAACTAAGCAGTTTCAGTTCCCATTGACCTCCATTGTAAGGACAAAAAATGCAATGGGAATCAAAACTGTTTATAAACGTTCTTCAAAATATCTTATTTTATGTTCAGAAGATGAAATAAATGCATACAGGTTTAGAACGACGTGAAGAGGAGTAAATGATGGCAGAATTATCATTTTTGGAAGGATTATAGCTTAAGGGGACGAAAAGCTAATTTAGGAAAATATAATGCACTGTAAAATATCATTACAATTTGATTATATGACAGATTTATCAACACACATACCAAACAGTTTTAATAAATAGCATTATGCAGCTGATGGATGTTAATGATATTTTATTGTTCATTGCAAATGCAACTTATATTATAAATGTTTTTTTTATGAGCTGAATCATGGCTGCAACAAACTGCACTGGAAGACAATTACAATAAACACTTTTATTAATAAAGCTTAATTGAAAAAAAAAAGCAATAAACAGCAACATGTGCCTACATATGGCTCTTTTGTAACATTTTAGAGCATGTGAACCACGTGATGACAACTGAGGCCCCTCTGGGTCTGGGTTAGGTCTAGGGTCAGTGAATATCCAGGCCCTCTGTGGATGCACATGAGGCCATCCTTTGAAGAAATATTAGAATATGATTTTATACTAATATAAATGTTAAAATGTTAGATCTGCAAGGATTTATTCTAGAAAGTAAATCTCACAGCATTACTGGAGCTAAAGGTCAACTAACCTTTAGACAAGGCCAAAGATCTAGTTTTGTCTTGCAAAGTCTTGTGTTTGCACTGCTGCTGCATTTATTTTAAAATATTAAAAAAGGCTAGAATGTTGCAATTTACACACGTATTCACTTTGTTGCAGAATAAGCTACACTATGCCAAAACTGTCATTTAATCCCAAATTAGAACATAATTGCATCGCTAAATGGATTTAATAGTGATAAACATGGCCAGACATGACATCTTTTGTATTAAAGTTGATATGAAAACATTTGGGACTTAAGATCTAAAAAGCTCACCCTTATTGCTCTGGGAGAAATAGCTAAATAAATGTACATTTATTCATTCAGCAGATGCTTTTATCCAAAGCGACGAATTAAAAGTAGTACAACATTAGCGATTAGCCATGTGTGTTTGGGGAGGCAGAAGACACATCTGAAGAACCATACATATCATGAAATAATATATTTGCATAAATATTTCAATGCACAGATGCAGTATAATTGCCCTTGTGCTATAATCTCAATCGTGGGAAACAATGTATTGCACGCTCAGTAGTTGATTGTTCATTCTTGAGCATAGGTGACAGAATACAAGATGTGTGCTGATTGCAGTGACAACTGTGAGACACAGAGGTAAAAAAGGGTATACCTTAAAATGGGATGCAAAAATAGAAGAAAAAAATTAATGCATGGTGATCATTTTCTGCCGTGTTCAGTTTGTATATGCATATAAAGCAGATTAAACCAAAACTCTACTACTGCTTTTACAAATTTGACACTTTAAAATGTTGTTTGAAAGTTTTGCTCTCTCTCCTACTAGAGCATCGAGTAGGCCTAACCAAACCAAACAAGGCCGTTGAGCATCATACCAGACCCGTTTATGTTTGTTTGTTTATTTTTATTATTATTTTAAGTATTTGATTTATTTAGATGAGGAGAAATATGAATGTGCACATGGCTGACTTCTCTAATAAACTTTGAAGAAGGTGACCTTGCTGCATACACGGTGCATAGAAAAACAATTTCAGCAGACAGTTCCGGGAGGTCGAACCATCTGGACAAAAGCAACCTTTAGACAAGGCCAAAGATCTAGTTTTGTCTTGCAACGTCTTGTGTTTGCACTGCTGCTGCATTTATTTTAAAATATTAAAAAAGGCTAGAATGTTGCAATTTACACACGTATTCACTTTGTTGCAGAATAAGCTACACTATGCCAAAACTGTCATTTAATCCCAAATTAGAACATAATTGCATCGCTAAATGGATTTAATAGTGATAAACATGGCCAGACATGACATCTTTTGTATTAAAGTTGATATGAAAACATTTGGGACTTAAGATCTAAAAAGCTCACCCTTATTGCTCTGGGAGAAATAGCTAAATAAATGTACATTTATTCATTCAGCAGATGCTTTTATCCAAAGCGACGAATTAAAAGTAGTACAACATTAGCGATTAGCCATGTGTGTTTGGGGAGGCAGAAGACACATCTGAAGAACCATACATATCATGAAATAATATATTTGCATAAATATTTCAATGCACAGATGCAGTATAATTGCCCTTGTGCTATAATCTCAATCGTGGGAAACAATGTATTGCACGCTCAGTAGTTGATTGTTCATTCTTGAGCATAGGTGACAGAATACAAGATGTGTGCTGATTGCAGTGACAACTGTGAGACACAGAGGTAAAAAAGGGTATACCTTAAAATGGGATGCAAAAATAGAAGAAAAAAATTAATGCATGGTGATCATTTTCTGCCGTGTTCAGTTTGTATATGCATATAAAGCAGATTAAACCAAAACTCTACTACTGCTTTTACAAATTTGACACTTTAAAATGTTGTTTGAAAGTTTTGCTCTCTCTCCTACTAGAGCATCGAGTAGGCCTAACCAAACCAAACAAGGCCGTTGAGCATCATACCAGACCCGTTTATGTTTGTTTGTTTATTTTTATTATTATTTTAAGTATTTGATTTATTTAGATGAGGAGAAATATGAATGTGCACATGGCTGACTTCTCTAATAAACTTTGAAGAAGGTGACCTTGCTGCATACACGGTGCATAGAAAAACAATTTCAGCAGACAGTTCCGGGAGGTCGAACCATCTGGACAAAAGCACCCAAATTGAGTTCCAATAATCACGGGTTTCGTAAGGACATAACAGCAAACTGGCTATAAAGACTAACACCTGGGGTGGACATTGCATTTTAGCTGTTACTATCAGAAATAAAAGAAGATTTAAAAGTACTGCCAAGGACAGCAGTTCTCAAGAACAGTAGTGCAAGTGGGGTCCTTAAAGGTCATCCATGTGCTTGTCAAGTGTGTCTTTGGACTGCATTGTTAAAAGACACAATGGAGGCTTTAAGGGCTTCTTCCTGTACATAGAAGACTGATACTGTATGTCTTCTTCATCGCCCATAGCGTTAGCCTATCTGTTCGGATCAACATTCAGCAGTGAGGTTGTGTCTTGAAAGCATATAGGACATACTATATGTGTAGGTCAGGCCTGACTACAGCATGAAACCACAACAAGGTGATGGCTGACAGCTGAGCTTAACGTTAGATACTAACTAAGATGAGCTGATCTGGATATTAGTTTAAAAGGACCACTCTCAACCTCAAACAGCAGGGGTTTCTGTGCCAGACGGTTGAGAATAAGAAGACTCGAGTCTAGGCACCATTGCCCATAAGGGTCAGCCTATAGACATTAAATCATAGAGACTGATGAGGCTCCAGAGAGCTAGCTGTGCTCCAAGTCAATAAAAAGACCAGATGGAGACAAGATAATTTTGATACAGTGAACTGAACAAAAAACAGTGACCAGCTGAATTAACCAGTTTGATCAACTACCAGTTAGCCAAGGGGTAATCAGTCTTACTTTTCAGATCTACATAAGACCAATCCATTTTATTGTAAATTATTATTATTTTTTTAAAGTTAAGACCAGTCTTGTTGGTTAAAAAAGTTTATGCAACTGGCCACTGGCATACACACTGTAAAAAAATAAGTGTAATTTTAACTGTAAAATGTTATATGGAAAAAAATAAAGTAAGTTCATGTACTACAAACAGGGAAAACTGTAAAAGATCTAACTTGACATTTCATGTAGCAATTTTTTTCTTTTACTTTTTTTTTAAAAATACTATTAAATGCACTGTTTTTTTAGAAGCAAAAAATGCAAATCTAATTATAATTTGCAGTGAAAAACTGTAAACTGATATTCCCAGAATTCTCTGTGTGACACTTCACATTTGAAAGCATTTTGTTTAACCGATAATGTTTCTTAATAGTTTTTGTTATCAGTTCTGCACATTTGGGTTTTATATGTTACATCTTTTGTTTAATGAATGTTTATTGAATTATTTTAGTGCCGTGTGTTATGTGTTTAAGTGAATGACTGCATCTTCTGTATATTAGTATATACTTCAACTTGTGGAAAAGCTACTTGTGATTAACTTTTTCATGATTCTTCAAGAGGCTTCCTCTTTTACCACCTGCATTATTATGGTGGTTGTAGGTATATGTTAAACGTAAAAAACAGAATTTAGTAGCCGTGTGTGTTGTTGGATTAACTGGCTTAAACTGCAATTTTTCTGTTTGCAAATTACAGTTTTATTGTTGTATTTTTTACTGAATTAATCTGACAACCACAGCTGTCAGGATTTATATATATATATTATTTATTTATTTATTTTTACATTGCACTTAAATAAATAGTTCATTAAAAAAATTGGAAATGTGTTAATTATTTACTGACATTCATTTAGTTATTTAGCTGTTTATGGATGTACTTATTTATTTCCTTATGTATTCGTTTACTTATGTATTTTATTTATTTATTTATGTACATATTTATTATGTATATATTTATTACTTATATATTTAGGTTACCTATTTATGTGTGTGTTTGTTTTTTTACACAAAATAAAGTCATATAGATAAGTCATATAGATCCATAAAGAAAGGAATTATGAGGGTGAGTAAACTGCCTTTTTTGGGAGGGGGGTGAACCTTGCATTTAAAGTCAAAAGGTAGCTCTGGCACTCAACCCACCTCCTGGTTTCATTTTCAATTTTGTGTCTGTGCTGCTCTGTGATAGACTGAATGAAGCACAGTCTTCCATCTGACTGCTTCCTAGATCAATTATGTGCTGTTAGCTGCACCTGTAATCCTCCTGCCTGCAACAACTATACACTGACCGATCCACTCTCTCTATCGCTCTCTTTGTAACGGTGACTGAACAAACGACCTAGCTGGCTTCAAATAGCCACGTCTCTCTCGTCTTCTTCTGGGATGCCTTTGTGCAAAAAGGCCACATCTCAAACCATGCACAGTCTCTTTAATATTGATTTATTCAGTTATATGAATTAAAGACCATAAACCATTGAAAACGTTGTGAAGGTAATTTACCGTCTGCAGCTTCAAATACACTCAAGAGGCTCTTGATGCTATTTGTGTATTGAATATCCTAAACTGTCAGATTGCATAACTGTCAGATTGCATAACAGTATATTTAGCTTTCTATCTGTTTTGAAG
The DNA here is from genome assembly GCF_001515625.1 of Sinocyclocheilus rhinocerous. NCBI lineage: Eukaryota > Metazoa > Chordata > Actinopteri > Cypriniformes > Cyprinidae > Sinocyclocheilus > Sinocyclocheilus rhinocerous. The sequence goes on from NW_015645536.1 coordinate 341,132, forward strand.
CAAACGCATTTCACAAATAAATTTTGTAGATATATAGGTAGGTAGGTAGATAGATAGATAGATAGATAGATAGATAGATAGATAGATAGATGTTGCAACTAAGATATATAAGAAATAAAGATCTAATACCGTTTGTTAGCAAATGCCACTCAATATGCTAAAATGCTATTAAACTCTTAAACACACCTATTTATGGCATACGAATTTAAATGTGTTTGAGGCCACCTGTACATAGTCAAAAAAAGTCAAATTCAGTTAAATATGGTCCTGCTAAGGTAGAACATGTAGTTTCCCAAACTCACAGAGCAGCAGCTGGTTTCTGGTAATGTTCCTAACCTCCAGCGGACAGAACTGAGATCGTGAATACCCTTCAGCAGCACAGATATCTAAGTCACATGTGCTCAAACACTAAGTGCCCCATTCATCACTCCAACGACCCCAGAATGCAACGAGAGCAGAGCAACGCAAGACTGTAAAACCTGGATTCTGTACCTCTCGCGTCTCTCCACGTGAGTATCTGGGTTTTACATTTTGCACAAGACTCTGCCGAATAGCAATGACTGATATAAATGGGGGATATATAGACTGAAAAGCTGTTTGCAAACAAATGGCCACTGTTAGGCAGTGTGATATAATGCTGGGCAGCTGCATTTATTTCATCAGTGTAGAAGTGTCAGAAAGAGGTCACTAGTTCTAACCCTACACTGAGGTCAATATCAAGAAGACTTAATTGGAAATTTAATTGGAAATGCTAGCACAAATAATGCTAAACTTCAAATGCCAATTCAAAGAAGATGAAATTTACATAAAATGAAATTCATACAACTGCCGTCAGTGTTGTTTTGGCTTAGGAGGATATCAGGCACTTAAATATATAAACTTTAAAAATGTTAACTATACTGTAAAAAATAAAAATAATAATAATAATAAATTTCATAAAAAAAGATTATTGGAGTACACTTTTACAATAAAATACTATTTCAGTATCTATCCTGCAAAATTGCAGGTAACTTATGATTTCTTTGCATTTTTTTGTGAAATTTACTAGCAATTTCTTAGTGAAAATTGTTTCTACACATTTTTTTCAGTATATATGGCCCTTCTTATGCGTTTTTATAATATAATATAATATAATATAATATAATATAATATA
>NW_015645536.1:342605-346196 GCF_001515625.1 Sinocyclocheilus rhinocerous
TAATATAATATAATATAATATAATATAATATAATATAATAATGTATTGTATTTATTTATCTCATTTGCGAGACTTTTTGAATTTTAAATCTTACATTTTGAATTGTGCACAATTCTGTTACCAAAACGATGAAATATTCATTTTTAACAGTTTGGATCAGTTTCCAAGAGGATACAAATAAGCATTCATCCATCCATCAATCCATCAATCAATCAATCAATCAATCAACCAATCAAACAGTTAAAAAAAACTTCCATTCTGTACCCTTACACTGGACATTATAAATGTCATAATTTCACCTAAAACTACTTTGAGCTGCCCACAGGCTAAATTCTATAGAGACCCTGTTCTTCACCAAGTAGCAAGCAGCTGGGTTGACCCCAGTTGAGGGAGAGTAGATAAATTGAGTTACTATCTGGTTTGATCGGACAATGGAGTTGAGACTAGGGGCCTGCTTTGATGTAACATCTGGGTGATGCACAAAACAATAAGGAAGTCAGGTCTGCCTTCCGATGTTTATGACAAACACAAAAGGACTAAGCCTTGGGTACAGCCATCTGCTCATGTATGATCATATACGTGCATATATATGAGTGTGTCTCTGATGGGCACGTTTGCTATTGCGATTCTCCTGCCTGCAGCCGGATGGAGAGGAAGCTGGGTTACTCACCGCCGTTCAGTCATAACATATTATGTTTCTGTGCTAAACAGACAGTGAGTCAGCTCTCACGGCACAGTTTTAGGCCTCTGCTGTACAACCCATCCGCCTGTGTCGTCATCTCACTTCCTGTAAGGCTATGCATTACCGGGACAGTTATGAGTTCGGCGGCTCCTACAGTGACCTATAAAACTGCATAACAGTGCCTTACAGCAGGGGTCTTCAAGAGGGGGACCCACGACCCCTAGGGGCCCCACAGTGATATTGCATGGGATCTGCAAATTATTTTTTGATTTCAAAGTAATATTCGTAAATAAAAAATTGAAGTATGCATTACGCAAAAATATCTAATTAAACTTAAACTTAACCTCATTAAAACGCATTTAGTAAAGGCAACACTCAGTTGTTTGACCTAAAAAAAGATTCAAGAATGAAACAAAGAAAGAAAAAAAAACTGGAACTGGTAAATTCCTGGAATTTACTATTTATTTACAGTGTTTCCCACAGACTTAACACTCTATTTGTGGTGGCATATATATGCAAATTCATTCTCCGCCAGCAAGAGGTGCTTAGAGCGGGAGAAATAGAGGTTTCCCTGGTAACGGCTGTACACAAAGCAGCGCTCCGCTCACAGACACTGCTTTATCAGACATTACATGCAAGATTAAATGAAAATGACATCCAAAATTTTCTGAAGAGTCGGTTTCCTTCAGAAATACAGTGATATAAAAACACCCGCACCGGGTTTCAATTTTGAAACGTAGTGCTCATGTTTATTCAACGAAGTCAAAGCCTTTTGGAAAATCTATTTGTGGTGGTCAGTTTTGATATTGTGGCGAGCCACCACAAATAAATCAATGTATGGGAAACACTGATTGATTGATTGATTGATTGATTGATTGATTGATTTATTCACACAAACAGCTGCAAATTATACAGCTATAAATGTAACTGTTAAAATCAACCTTTTTTTCCTGGAAAATCATGGGATATAGTGGTTTATTATGATTATGATATGATTGGTTTATATTTTTTAGTCCGCACTGATGTTTTACAGTTCTGACAATACTTCTGTTTCTTTGTTGGCTTGATTTGAATGAACAGAATTTGCAAAATGCTCAGTGTATCCCATAACTTTCCAAGCATAAAAAGACAAAATAGTGACAGCTCCATCAACTGGCCTGAAACTTCAAGGATAGCAGTTCTGTTAAATAGCTTACATAAATATAGGTGACCTGGTAGAGTAAAAAGTCTCTGCAACATATAATTAATAAGAGACACATGCACTGCAGTTTATGGAGCCAACAAACTATAAAGTGTACGAGGTTAATATCACAGATGCAGAGCCAAAAACGAGAGAGAAGGGGCCGGGGCACCCACGCAAGAACAACTTATTTCTTGGCTGTCACTTTTCATTAGGCAGCACAACAGACAGAAGAGCTGACTGAAGTGTTGCATCGAATTTGCAGGCTGGTAATTCCAGGCCACCTGTGGGCTGTGTAAATATTTCAAAGGGGGCTCCCCAGGCACTGTGAAGTAACGCTGTAGACACTCTTATATTTTTTATCAGTGATGAGGATGAGGATGTGAAGAAGTGTCAGGAGAGGGCCACCTGCTCTGTCCCTACACTGAGGTCACTGCAAATCACTGCGAGTTGCATACCATTTAAAATTTAATTGAGAATGCTTTTTAAAGTGTGTACATTTGATGCAAAACTATAGCTTATGTGTTTTTTTTATATAGAATATTATAAAACTGTACTACATGGCATAGCATTTTATTTATTAATTTATTTATTTACTTACTTGCTTACGTAATTGAATTTTGCATCTTACATTCGAAACTGCACACAGCCTTGCTATCAAGGCCAAGTTGAAATAATAATTTCAGGACTATTAATTTCATTTTCCAAGAGGATGCTAATGAACTAACTAAATACATACCTAAATAAATAAATCCCCTGCTTTATAAGAACTATATATTTTTTAGACATTAGTAGTGCTGGAAGGCAAACCAAATAAATAAAACAAGTGATGACGGTAAACGGAACAAGCATTTTCATGTATAGTGCATGAGTAATGATAAAACTCACTACAGATCAAAATATAATAGCTGACTGCTCTCCCGCTCAGTCTCTCTCCACTAAAATGATCAAACACACTCAAAAGGAAGTTCTTTTTGAAAGTACATGTAACTATCATGGATCACTTTTTCAGCTGTACTGTGCAATGCTCATTCACCATCTCCAGGCTTATCCTTCATGTTTCAAAATGTGAATATTGTTGAGGATCCATGTATTGAAGGATGTGCACTTTTCAGGACAAAATTTCTCCATGCATTGAAGTTTGTGCATGCTTCAGTACAATACTAAAAAAAAATCCTTCTCTTTACCTGAAACCCAGCATTCATGTACAAACACAGAATAACACCATCTAGATCAGGGGTTCTCAAAGTCTACATTCGAAGGTCCAAATCTGAATTTTCATCAGTGCCAAAGGTCCGGACCGGAACAATTGGTTATTACAAAACTTGTTTTTAATAAACATACATTACAAAAAATAAAGTGCCCTCTGCATTCAAAATACATTAATAACAAGTGCAAAAATGTCAAAACAATTAATTTAAGTGTCAGCAATAGAGGTTGACCGACAAGGGTTTTTCTCTGGCCGATGCAGATATTTAGAAATCAGGGCAGCTGGTGGCCGATATATGATGCTGATTTTTTTGGCAGATTTTCTTTTTTTTCCCCCTTTATCTCATTGTAACAAACGTTCGTAGTTCGGGAAGAAGGAGGCGGGAACCGGCGAACATTTAAACAAAACTTTAATAAAATAAACAAACACAAAATAGCGCGACAGCCCCTCGCGGACGACTGTCGCGCCCAAACAAAACCAAAACACAAAATAAACTCCAGGCCTGGTCCTCTCTCGTCT
>NW_015645536.1:351792-371581 GCF_001515625.1 Sinocyclocheilus rhinocerous
CAAAGTTGTTCTGAAGACGGTCGGTTCTTTTCAAAGATACATTCATATAAAAACACGCACTGCATTTTAATTTTGAAATGTGCAGTGCACAGTTTATTCAACAAAGTATAGCCTTTTGGAAAATCTATTTGTGGTGGTCAGTTTTGATATTGTGCCTAATTCAGAGTAATAATACATGGCTCAAAACTTAAGCACCTTCTCAAAACAGTTCTGAAGCATGCTTTTTGTTTATGTTTGTTGACAGACAAACAGTGGGTGTTTCCCACAGACTTGAAAATGCAAATTAATTATCTGCCAGCAGGAGGCACTTCTGGAGCGGGAGATATAGCGGTTTCCACGGTAACGGCTGTAATCAAATAAGCACTGTGCTCACAAATGCTACTTTATCAGGCATTACAGGAAAGACGAAATTAAAATGACACCTATTGTGATGGGCCGCCACAAATAACTCAGTGTATGGGAAACACTGGACACTTCTAGAAGTCAAATAGTCATAATCTAAGTGATAACAAAAAAAAAATAATATATATATATTATTAATTAGTGGTGAAATGTCGCCCAATTATGTCAAACGTCATACGCTTACTGGATGTCATGACAACAAATGTCATGAAGGAAAAGTTTCAATATCTTGCCTTCTTTTTCATTTCGGACCATCTCCAAAAAGACATTAAAAAAATGAAACAAATGATTTACAAGTTTAACATGCGTTTATCAAAGTAGGAAATGTAATTAGTGCTCTTGAAATACGAAATGGAGGCGGGGCCGGATTGAATTCCCTCCGGGTTATCAAAGTAGGAAATGTAATTAGTGCTCTTGAAATACGAAATGGAGGCGGGTCCGGATTGAATTCCCTCCGGGCCCGGATCCGGACCGGAGTCCGGATTTTGAGAAGCACTGATCTAGATGGAATGGGGAAAAAATGGACAGGGACATCTGGCGAAGTTTAGATTCTCATAGATAAACTGTATTCAAGTAAGACACCAAACTCGTGTTGATTATGTTAATGAGCAGAGATACTTTGAAATGCCAGTACAAAGGCAGCGGCTGACTGCGGGGACAAGAATTCAGTAAACATTCAATCAATCCTTTGGAGAATGCAGAAGTCTGTTTGTGTGTGGGTTTGGGGGAAAGCTCAGTACAGCTTTGTGCCTTTGAGCTCTATACACAGGGCAATATGGCCATCTATACTCACTAATGACTGAAACGATGAAAACCAGGGATGGCACAACTATCAGTGCTTTGGTACAAAGTCAACACTAAAAGTGAGGTGAAAAAAGAAAAATGCAGCCAGTTATGTGTGGGAAAAAAAAACAATCAAACATGAATTTGAAGAAAATGATATCACTGTACAGCTATTTTTCTAATTAGCTCCTCAGCAAACTCTGAAACAGTATTATCTAAAAAGAATGCAATGAAGACTGTCAATTAAGCAGCTTTATTTCAAGCATCACTTGCACAATATGTCTTAACCCATTTTGCACTCGACATGGCTGTGATCATTGCTGCCAGGAGGAGGCACTGAGGAGAACAGAGAGTACGTGGTTGAAGGGAGAGAATTTTTTTTTCATTCAGATTAATTTATTTGGAATGTCAGAGGATCAACAGCAGCTCTGCTTGTTTGTGACTTCACGCTAATTTGCGCTGCTCTTGGATTGCATTGGTCATTTTGGAAATGAGATGTTGTGTCTGTGTTCTTTAATTTGAACATTGTCAGTAGATCGCCAGCAGAACTTTCCAATCCCAACGGCGCTTTTTTTGGAATTGTACTCTCGCGTTAATTTGAGTTGTTTAGTAAATCTGGCCCTTAGTTTCTTTTTGCATTCTTTCTGCCCACAATTTTGTTCTGTAACAACACAGTTTCCCTGTTGTAAATCAATTTAAATTGACCTTACAGTTTATTGGTTGAGTGACTGGCCAGCACAACAGAAAAATTATATTCAATATATATTTTTGAACAGATCAGCGACCATGCTAATCATTACAAACCCATAAGTTCCATAAGAATCATCCAGATAATTTTCAAATTAGTCTTCAAAATAGTCTGCCCATCAATGTGTTGAAAGCTCTTGCAGTGTGGGAATTCCTCTCAAAGATAGCCTCTTTTAAAATCCTCTCCACGTTGCTGGAATGTGGTTTTATTTCCTTATTCTAACCGATTTGCATACACGACTGCGATTATTTCCACAAGCTATCAGCTTTGTCGGTACTCTGGAGTCTCCTAGCATTGCAGCACTTTCATGTCCCACATCACCCCTCCTCTGTTTCTTAATACGTCTCCTCATTTCAAACACTGGAATGCAATAACCTAGTCTCCCTCAGTGGACACACAAATCAGCAAAAAGCCTCTTCATCTCGCATCTTATCAAAACAGTTCTCATTTGACAAACAGCAGTATGGAATATATAATGAAAGTGTTACCCTCATAAAATATGCGGCGCTGCAGCTTACACACGATAATAAAGAAATAAAGAATCTCTCTATAGTGGAAAATATGCTAATTAGCCAGACAAAACATTCATCAAGAACTTTGCTCGTCGAAACGGAGTCTGTGTGGCAGTAAGAGTGCTTCGTTATTGATAGACTATCTCATTGACCTGTTCCTGGCAGAGTTTGGAAATCGATGAGGCGTCGATCTCATATCCATATTTGGCCTGATGAACATATGGCGAAATGTTTTGTTCTTGTGAGGTTGGTGGAGCAGCTTCATTAATCATCGCTTCTTCTAATGGGCCAGCAGAGAGCACTCGCGGCTTCTTAACGACGCTGGAGCCCGTCCCGGCCTCTCTCTGGCACTGGCCTGTTTGGATGTCTTTCTGTGAGCCGAGAGTTAAGGGAACGGACCCCACAACCTCCCGGTGTCAAGGGAGCCTGTTTTGAGCACAGGGCTGCTAAAGCATATCACCCATTGGCCGCAGAGGCAGATGGGCACCACAGGGAATTCCGAGAGGTGTAGCGGCAAATCTGTCAACATACTACAAACATGGTGGGTAATTAATGCGCCAAAAAGGGAAGGCAGGCCCTTCCTCCAACAACGCAGCCCATACTGGGTTAAGCTCAGACTGAGGAGCACACGGATGAGCCATAACCGGCCTGGCATTGAAGAAAACTGTACTTTTATAAGATGTGATGCAGCTGAAGGATAAGGGAAGGACCTCTCAAATGTTAACATTATTAAGGATGAAATAACTGAAAATAACTCTGATCTCACAGATATAGGAAAATGGAAAGATTAGCTTAAAAAGGTGGAATAGAGAGATGCAGTCTGAATGTGCTGCATTGAACTGAATGTGAAAGCTTCTCTAACATAGCGTTCTGGTAACTCATTATAGGACTCCATCTATTATTTACCATAAGCACACGCCAGTGAGCTTTCGGGAGGAACTAAATTGTAAGCCTAATTTGGCGATTCCTTGGGGGATTCATACATTAGTAAAGACAGTTGGCCATTTACCTGGATAATGTAATATACAGTTACAAATCACTTTATTACGTAGGAAAATATATATATATTCTTAATTTTCTGAATGATTTTGTTCAAAACAGAAGGACAAAATAGTTCCCTGAAAGAAAACAATATTTTCTCAGAAAAGCCGGCATCTAAGCATCTATATTTGTCTTGGCTCTCAAGACGAGTTTTATTGTTGGAGCTAAATAACAAAGAGTACTGAGTTGTGCTGAAAATAAATTTTCCAAGCAACATTTAAATAATAAATAAATATAATTTATATAAAGCATATAAATAATATTGATATAATATTTCATTACATTACAATAGACCATTTACCAGTTCCAAAATTAAATTCTGATGCATCTTAATGTGTGAAATGGACTTCATTTTTCCCATCAGTGCCAATGAGATGACTAGGAATGATAATGGATATATTTCTGAAGGTAGTATAAGCCAAAAGATGTACCTCTTTTTTAAAACAGTATAATTATGGAACAAATATTCAGATGTAAAAGTATTAAAAAAGGACCAGATGGCTGCAGTTTGGCAAAAAAATAAATAAAAGGCAAAGTAAGTTCATATCTGTTGGCTAACCTCTGCATGGATGTTAAACAAAACCTTTGAAAAACCATCATCTGTCCTGTAGCAGGATGAACGCAGCTCCGTTTTTGAGTGTCGTTCAGAGGTGGGTGTGCTTTTTGTCGGTTAGCTGGAGATAAGGTCAAGTGGGAGCCATAGAGCCAGCTGAAAACCACATGTCCGGTCCTTAATGCCCAGGCATTACGCATCCGCAGGGCAAAGCGTGAGAAAAAGACAGATGAAGGGGACCTGGCAGATCTGGGAAATCATGCTCAGTTCCAACACAATAAGTGTGACATTAGGCTGTCATTTTGGCTCAAACAGAGTGGCCATTCTGGCTCGGCTTGTGCACATCTGCAGTGTGGAGAGCATTCGTGCATGAACAGAGGAGCTAATGGGGTCACTGAAGGGTTCGAATGCCCTCTTATAACACCATATTCTCTGCAGCAATAGGACTGATGTGATGATCGTTCACCCGGCCAGAAAGCCATACGAGTCTCTGGGTTCAAGCGCGGGGGGCCCTGCAGGTGTTGACGCGACCCAGCGGGAGTCCCGCTCACCTGTGTGGCCACTGCGACAGCTGCTGCAGGAAAAAAAACAGTCTGCTGGAGCGCCCCTTCAACACTTCCTATATACGCTTGAGTGTGTGTGTTTTCCTGTGTTTATTTTTCAGTAGCGACTAACTTGCCTGCTGAGGGTTGGAGTAATTACCAGTCCGGTTTACCCTAGTTATTAGAATTTATTTATTATCCATCAGAAGATGGAGAATATAATTAGAAATCACAGTGATACAAACATGCAATTACTATTCGAATACATGTCTCCTCGGCAGAGGCCAAAGAGGCCTTATTAATAATTCAGAAGAGCTTCCTCTAAGAGCCCAGTGGTACGACAACTGACAAGCTGTGTCTGCTCAGCTCCTAATGAGGATTAAGAGCAGTAAGACATAAGGATATGTCTCTAATGACAAGGAATGACCGGTCGACTGTGCCAGGTCCACAATGCAAACAGGTACAAATACAAGCTACAGAAGCTCAAGATAAAATCCATCATCTGAATCCGATGATAAAAGATATTTATCCCATCCTAATTTGAGTGTCTTCTTTCCAAACCAGCGACAAGTTACAGAACATTTGCTTAGTTGCTTTATTTATATTTGTCTTGTTATTCTGGCAAGCTCCACCAACTGTGAAATCTCATTGGTCTGATGAGAACTTCAAGTACTTTCCGATTGGCTGTGACTGTAATACTCACCCAGCATTTTTGCCTTCATTATGGACATACACTACAATTTAAAAGTTACCTTTTTTTGGAAGCTTGGAAGCTTCAGGCTCCATGGGAACTATGTGTACAGAAATTAGTGACCAGTAGTAATAAGAAAATGAAAAATGACATATATTTAGAATGACATGACTGTGAGTAAATTATGAATACAAACTTCATACTTTGGACTATCAGCTAAATGACAAACAGGCAACAACATGCTTACGATCCCTTAGTGACTAAAAGACCAAACTCCATTATATCAGTAATACTGTATTCAATTACTGCATTCCTGAATGATGATGTGATAAACTGATTCAGATTCTCCCCAGCTGGGAGACTGAGATTATTTGAATTTGAATAGACTGCTCTGCTCATTCCATTTTCTCGCTTTTTTTATTATTATTCTATGGGTCGGTGATGAACCTACTCATCTCCACCCTGATACCGACTGCTGTGTCCAAGGCTAAATAGAACAACAATAGGCATGAATAAAACCCCCTCTTATGCTCTATCACTCAACAAACCAACAGCAGATTTGCACAATGACCACACAACTGAACACAGATTTACAACTCTCTATACTGCAACTCCCACAACTGTTGCTCATTGACTTAGCAAAGTGGTTGCATAATCTCTCTCTCGAAAATTTCCACTTGTGAGTGATATTGTATCAATTATTTCTTAGCTGCATGAAAACTGAATTAATGCGAAAACTAGAATTATCCTTGATCTTTTGAAATAAAAAGCCCTTTAGAACCTACTTATATAAAGGACCATTTATTGAAAGATGCAAAAGTCATGCTTTAAATTTTTTGAGGTTAAAAACGAAAACAGAATTACATTAAAACATACTTGTCCATATTTAGACCTCAACGATGTCTACATTAGTCAGCTTACCCAGTCACCATCAGTGATGTCATAATTATATATTATATATTATTGCTAAACACCATAAAATTATGATACCAACCAGTGATGAAAAATAACTGTAAATCGATTAAAATCACCTTTGAGATTTTTATCTTAATTTTTTGTTATGTATTACCACAGTCAGCTTATTTTTAAGAAAAAAAGTATAATTATCAGTTTTGACAATTTACACATATTAAACACATACATATGGCAAAAATAGTATACTACACACAAAATGTCCCTAGAACATGACAGATCTCACAGAAATAGGTCATGATATATATATATATATTCTGGTTGTCAATTATTTCGCACGTTTGGTTTGCTGACATGAAGGCTGGAATTTTGGTTGAAGCTGTGTGAATAAAAGTTTCAATGTGAATTTGAATCAAAAATTTTATTAATCATGTCAACATGCAGATTTTGACACGTGTGAGTACAAGAATGAGGCAAGTCAAGTGTTAAAATGCAACTACATCAGCTCATTCACTGCATTGTTTCCCCTTAGGCATATAGTTCCCATCACCAGAAAGCTTTCAGAGTGTTCACCAGTAGTCCCGTAGTCCTGGTTTGATCTCAAGGACGCCACAGTTAGAAGGTATTGAGCCACATTAGCCTGTTCTCTGTTAAATATTGACTTTGATCCTGCAGCACAAGGCCTGAGGGGAAAGAGAGAGCGAGCCAGTCAAACACAGCAGATCTCTGGATCACACACCGGCACTCATCTCTCGGCTGGGCTGCTGATAGACGTGGCCTCTAATAATGTAACATCTATAAAAACGCAGCATGTGGACTTCTGCCATATACTGATAGACCCCGGTGGGGGCTGGAGAGAAGGAGAGAGAGAGAAAGGGAAGATTTTTGCAATAAAAGCAGTAGCTTTCATAAAAATCACATTTGTTGCTAAGTGCTAGTCTAGCCTGTGAGTGTATTCACAATATCAAAGCCGCTGAGGTCAGGAGAACGTTCTGTCCTCCAGATAAAGTGAAGAGGTCACCTACTCTGGAAAGTTTTACGCCCCCTCAACCTTAGACTTGGAAACACACATAAGCCCAGAGAGCAAGCTCTCTCGAAACGGCGTTTTCATGCTAACCCTCAAGTTCACCTTCGTGTTTGGAAAAAACACATCTGAGGAACATTGACGAGAAGCCTGCCAATCGTCTTGGCAGTTGCCTAGATTATTTCCATAAATTCTAATTAAACTGTTGGGGCAACAACAGTCTGCAAAACTCTCAGAAATGGAGCCAAGATGCGTTTAGTGAGTGAAGCCTATGGCAGAGACCCCCACAAGAGAACAGCCAGTAACAACAAAATGCTAACACCCACAGCAGAGCTTTAATAGACTTGTTTAGATAATACACCAGTCCACCGAGGGATTAGCAAAGTGCCAGCAATACTATTATGTGAACATAATGCTAAATGCCGAGTGCAACCTGAATGGAATACACAAACACAGGGGTGTCCAGAAGTCCAAGACCACACTGAAAATAGAACGTTTAAAATCTTGGAAAGAACGTTTTAGGATTTAAAAAGAGAAAATACAATGTTACATGCTTAAAAAAAATCAAAACCAAATGAAAAAAAAAACAAAACTGTACTTTTAACTATAAAAACAATCTGTCAATATTAGCTGGACAGCGCCTTGTTTGAAAGTTTCTGAAGGAAAAAAGTTTAAATGACCTGAAGTTTAAAGCCTTTAAATGATAGAACAATAGATAGAACACTAGAGTGATGGAACAATACACAGATTCCGAATTTTGGCCAACCTTGCACTGAACGCCTGGGGATTCTTACAGTAAAATGATGTTAAAAATGTCTATTAGGCCAAATAAAATCTGTGACATCAGAAGAAAGGAGAACAACAACCAATATGGGTTCCTCTGTGTATTGAGGTGAGTTTGACAGCGATGTGGAAAAGAAGGACGTGTTGTTTGTGAACTAGCGAGATGAGTGTTGCTTGGGGAATGACAACTTGATGACGTGGCCTTGCTCGCTGACATTGTGAAGGAAAAGCAATAAAACTAGTGTTGGCCCAAAGACAATGCCCACATTCAGACACACACACACACACACAACTTACATGTTAAAATGTGTCACCTAGACACAGCCAGACAGATAGGCAGGTCGACAGATATAGTCTGGGAGGATATTGGTCTCACACCTTCACTGCCAACAAGAGTGTTGGAATGTTCAGTCCCACAAGTCTACGAGAACAGCTTCATTCAGGGACAGAACTTACTGATGGCCTGAACTTATATCAAACATGCATTCAGATGAAACGTGCCAACGAAATCAATAGCAATCAATATGCTGGGCATACCTCAATAAACATGATTGATATTCTATCCGAAAAGAGATATGGAAGGCCTCGGAAGTGTGATTTATATGACTGAAATCATTCAAGAGCAGATGAGGTCATTTCATGTTACGTTACACGATAAGCTGACATGCCATATATAACACTTAAGAAGTGTAGTCAATGACATATATTCTATATATGCAATAATACGTTCCCTCTGTTACCAAAAAGACAGCCAGCTAAAAAACGTAAATCAGCTCTGATGACGTACAACACAGACTTCAAAAAAGGCTTTGGCTTCACTATCTTTCTGTTAAATATTCTACAACAAACATTTTGAGTAAAAAAGGAGGTTTGTAGATTTCCGTTGTGACTGCAGGGTGCGTGATATTTTGCATTACTGCAGTGATTTAAGAAAAATAGCTTTGCAAAAAGGAGATAAAATTGGGCTGTTGTGCTGGTAATCTCTTTTCCAGGTTTTGTCTAGCATCCCGGGGGGCTGCACACATATTCCCGAACAAAGTTTATTTACCTGGGTTGGTGAAGAGACATGGGAAACTTTCACAAAGAAGCCTCCGACACGCTGCCAGGAAAAGAAGCTGCATTTGCATTTGGCAAGAACCAAGCAGTCAGCTCAATATCCCTGTCCAATCTCTTTTCCTCACTCGGTTCAAGAAGGTTTAGCGTTGGCCTAGGCTCCACAGTCGTACTGGTCTCAGCTCAATGGCTGTTCCAGAAACATACGAGTGGGTACACTGGCTTCCTGTAATCCTTGAACAAATGACCTTGACTTCAAGGCAAAGCAGTGTGAAGGGGAAGCTGTGAAAGCCAACCCAAAAGGTGCACTGACTAGCACAGTATCACATGAAGGACTTAAGAATATAGTGGTATCCAATGAATGCTAATGAGTGTGCCACGCACTCAAGGCTACAATGTCCACTGTGAAAAGAATTACATACTCACAGAACAAGACGTGCTGATTTTACACTGTGAGGACAGCCAAAATTCAGCCTTAGCCAGTTTCAAGTGCGATTTAAGAGTTCAAAAGCACCCAAATACATTTCAGGCCCATGAATGAATGAAGTGCTTCATAATGTAGAGCAGAGATAGCTGTTGACTTTCATATGCGCTACCATTCAAAAGTTGAACTGTTTTTGAAAGAAGTCTTTTATTCTCACCAAGGCTGCATGTATTTGATCAAAAAATACAGTAAGAACAGTAATATTGTGAAATAGTACATTTAAAATACGTTTTCATTTTTTTTTATATATTTTCATATGTAATTTATTCCTGGGATGGCAAATTCTCAGCATCCATTCCACCAGTCCTCAGTGTCACATTATCCTTTATAAGTCATTCTAATATACTGATCTGGTGTTAACAAAACATATGCCTTTCCTCTGTAGCAATCTAAAATTATTTACTGTCATTTTTGCTGAATAAATGCATTATTTCTTTATAAACATTCTTACAGACTTCTTATTTTTGAAACTGCAAGTAAACAGACATGTTTTGAAGACACTTCTATAGATCAAAAAAGGTAAAAAAGGTATGATTGTTTACATTGTGCACAATATTCTGCTGCATCCTGACCAGGATAAAGTATGTGCCAGCATCAAATGCATTCTTCGCACACATATCACCATTCCATTTGAATAGCGCTTGAAGAGCTGGTTTCAGAAAGGAAAACCTTTTAAAAGACCCTCTCTGCTGTACTGCATAAGAACAGCGTGAGACCAGACAGCTTTAAAAGACGGCTGCTGGTGGGGGTCAGCATCTAAACCTCTTATTAACAAAACTCAGCCCCAGCTGAGTCTTTCCACCCAAATTCACTTCCACTTCAGGAGTGCTTTGCACATTTGAAGGACAATATGCACCGGAAATGCTCAAAGCGACTTTTCTTTTGGAAAAATTAACGTTAGTTAAAAGTACAGTTTTAGGGCCCTATGGACAGATTCGCGGAATCCAGTCATGAAAATAGAATTTACTGTATAACGCGAAATGTCACAGAATTTGCCAAATTTTGGATGAATAAATCAAAAGTAGGTCAGTAGACTTAAATCAAAATGCGATATGGACTAGTGTCTGTGAATATTAAGCCGCAAAATACTATTTAAATATGAATCCTGCATGTTCTGCGTGTCTCTGCGTGTGAATGAATGGCACAGACACACTATTTCAGTTTGTACACACGTAATGAAGCACGCAGTGTTTTCAGCTTCTGCCGTTCCAATATTTGAGTACATGAACACATGAACATAATCTCTAGAACTGCTCTGAGAGTCATTTCATGAGCATTTTACCGTTTATTTTGAGAAAAACTATCGTCATATCATATAAACAGAGAAACTTAAAGATCTTCACAACAACCCATCAAAATAAAAGTTCAGTTTAATTTGAAGAAACTGTGACAGAAATATATTACTTAATGTAATGATACTACTACTACTAATAATAATAAAGTTATTATTAAAACATTATTTTTAAGGAATAGTTACCAGAAAAAAAATATTTACCAGAAAAATGAAAAAAACACAACACAGTGCTTTTGATTAATAAAATGTAATGAAACCATTAAAATGGAACCAAGAACATTGATGGAAAACACAGAATTTGGTCAAATTAAACAATATTTGAGAGGGAAAAACATCAGCCTTAAAAAAAAAAAAAAATTTATTAAACTTTTAATAAATTGCTGTTAAATTGTATAAGTTTCATGATTTCAATTAATTATACATGCTTTTTGATTAATAACATTTAATTTAACCATTACAACAATTTTATTTAACCAACAAAGTCTAGACTAATTAAATGGGGGGAAAAAAAAAATTCAGTTCAAAATTCAAAAAACATAATTTTGAAAAGATAATAAAAAATAATTGTGGGGGGATAAAACGGATTTCATAGGGCCCTACAGTTTATTTTGATTTAATATGACAGTTAGGGCTGCTAAACCTGACATTGGTTTCAGGTGAACTAATAAATGCCATGGTTCAGGGAAACTACATAGCAGTCAGACTATCCGAATACAGCTTGATGGTAAAACAGTCTGTATAGTCAACTACGAAAAAAAAAAAAAACTACTAAACTCAACATCAGTGCAACTCTAATGTCTGTTATTCAGAGAACCATACTGTAGCCGAGATTAAGGGGTTTTGCTCTTTGGCCTATAAATAACTAAATATGTTCAACACAGAAAGAGAGACAGATATTGATTTTGGGTAACCTCTGTGAAAGGGTTTGGCTCCTCTGCAGGAATAAGAGGACCAAAAGTCCAGGTCTGAGGAACTAGGCATGCACTAGTAAACCCACTGCTGTGTCTGTTTAATCCACTCTAATCCTAAAGTCTACACACTCAGGCCCAAAACAGGCATACATTTGAAACGTTTAGAGATCAAAAAGTGGGATTTTGTTGTGTGGGTGTTTGTATGCATATCCTCCATCCATTTCTGACTCCAGATGACTACAATATGCAATGAAGCTATGATCAATATAAGCCATAACAATGCTCCCTAGTAATCCTAAATCATTGTAAATCCCCTCTCAAGATCCAAAAAGAGAGAAAAAAATGCAATGAATGCATATCCATATATTAGCCTTCCCTGCTCCCTGTGCACATGTTTATGTGTGCATGCTTGCATGTGTGCATGACACTGGGGTTTACACTAGCATGAGCATGTTTAAACATGAAAACTACAGCATCCAATTGACCATGTATGATTTTTCTTTTTTTGTACAGTACATTCTTTTGTCATTATTTCCAAATTTTTCGTCAATTCTTCCAGCATCCCTCTGATGACTTTTATGAGCCGGGAACCAAACGTATTTACTTCTTTCTCATTTAAATTTTTAATTTGTTTACAATTTTAACATGTAAATTACTTTACTTCAACCAGACCATTGCTCTCATTAGCCGATATCCATGCAACACTGTAACAGGTGTGTGTGTGTGTGTGTGTGTGAGAGAGAGAGAGAGAGAGAGAGAGAGAGAGAGAGAGAGTAGTATAAATGAATAAAGGAAAGAATATAGGAGGAAAGACGAAGAGAAGAAAGAAAACAAGAATTGAAAGAAATAGGGACGTGAAGAACAGAAATAAAATAAAGGAGGGAAGGAAGGAACCCTAGTAAAAATAAAGTAATATATTTAAAATAAATGTATTTCATCCTAAGTATAGTTCAAATCTATTAACATATTTACTGACAGATAACTCGAGACTTACTGATTAAAAAAATTAAAATTACATTTTATTTGGTGTATTACTTGTGCACAATGCACATTTCTTAATATTAAGTCTAACATGTCTTTAATGTCACTTTTGATGAGGATTGTATTGTATGATGAATAATACGATTGTATGATGAATAATAATAATAGTCTTTAAATGCAAAATAATTAAACTTTACCTGAAGTATACTTACAATAGTTCCACTTTAGCGCAATGAAATATACTAATCTTTTATTGGACTTCTGCACCACTTCCGTGCAATTAAAGTGCATTAAGTACAAAATTAGTTGTTCCAATTTAGCAGACTTTAAGTATATCAGTTTAGTATACTAAAAGTACAATTGCAGTCTATTTTATTAGGTACATAAATATGAAAATGTACTTGTAGTATATTTAGCATTAAATAAATGTATTTCAAATACATTTAATCTTAATATTAAGTCTAACATGTCTTTAATGTCACTTTTGATGAGGATTGTATTGTATGATGAATAATACGATTGTATGATGAATAATAATAATAGTCTTTAAATGCAAAATAATTAAACTTTACCTGAAGTATACTTACAATAGTTCCACTTTAGCGCAATGAAATATACTAATCTTTTATTGGACTTCTGCACCACTTCCGTGCAATTAAAGTGCATTAAGTACAAAATTAGTTGTTCCAATTTAGCAGACTTTAAGTATATCAGTTTAGTATACTAAAAGTACAATTGCAGTCTATTTTATTAGGTACATAAATATGAAAATGTACTTCAAAATACATTTAAATATATTTATTTTTCACTAGGGAAGGCAGAAATAAATGTAGAAAGTAAATAAAAGAATGAAGTAATTAAAAAATTAAATGAGGGAAGGAAACAACGAAGTAAGGGTGAAGAAGAAAAGAAGCACAGAATAATAGGGGAAGAAAGAATCTATTAAATATATTAAAATTATAATTATATATTATAAATTGCAATTATATTTTTTTAAATAAATTGTTTTCTTAAAAAAAACTAACTAACACTAGCTTCTCAATTATTTTTGTATTCTATCTATTTGTTTTATTTTTATTTATTATAGAATTAACAAAAAGCAAAAATGACCTCTAACAAGCTTGCTCTATTCTTTTTCTATTCTATCTGTTTTCTTTCTATTTATTATATAATTTTAAAAAAAATGCTACGTGTACTGCTTTAGGCTAACTGAGACTTGTTATAGCACTTGCATATCATTGCTCTTTTGTTGATTTTGATTGCTTCCATAGTCCTCATTTGTAAGTCACTTTGGATAAAAGCATCTGCTAAATGACTAAATGTAAATGTAAAAAAATAAAGAAATAAAGAAAAATAAATAAGGCAAGCTAATGAAAAAAGAAGGAGGAAAGAAAGAAAACAAGGAAAGAATGGAGGAAGGAAAGAAGGACGAACTGGGGGATAGAAAAACATAAATAAAGAAGTGAAGAAAGAAGGCACAAAGAAATGAAGAGGAAAGAAAGAAAACAATGAAGGAAGGGATGAGAGAAGAACCGGAGGATAGAAATAAGGAATAATGAAACAAATGAAGAAGGGAAGAAATGAAATTGAAAAAGGAAGGAAAAGACAGAAGGAAATAAAAGAGGGAATGAAATAGGAATGAAATGAGGAGGAAGGGAGGAAGGAAGGACAGAATCAAAAGGGAGGGAGCAAGAAGGAATGAAGGAAAGAAAGGAACAAAAAGAAGGAAGGAAGGAAAAGAGGGAGGAAACGATGGTTAAGGGAACAAAGTAACAAAGGAAGGGATGAAGAATATTAGACAATACTGCAGAACACAGGAGTGCTGATGATGGCTATTTTCACAGTGGGCTCCTCTGAGTAGATAAGATGGTCACTGAGAAGGTCACCACACACTCAACCAATACCAGTTCTCACTGAGATACAGTATCAATACAGAGCTTCAAGTGCAATGAAAAACTTGAGCAAGTCTGGTCTGTGACTACCAAACCAAAGACGACGTGTGACAGAAGCAACATGAATCACACTTGTTCAGACTGAGAGGGATCTCTGGTGTGGTGCAACACTGCCCCCTACTGTTTACTGTGTGATCTGCACCAATGGTGTGTGTGGCCAGAAACAACTGCGTCGCTCCATAAAACCAGTGAACACTCTAATAAACACATTATAATAATCCTCAGCATGACAACATGACATCATAGTATGCTTTGAAGCAAAATAACTGCATATGCAATCATTGTAATAGCAAACAATAATAGCAGCAGCAGCAATTGCAATCGAAACTCCAGTCCATCTTCTCTCTTCTGCACTAATGAGAAAACAAAACAGGCTCTTTAATGGAGAGAAACCTACATGCTCAAGACACTGATTTGTTTTTAAGACTGAAGCACGCTGGTAAACAAATGGCTGTATGGGGGATAGACAGTTTCTTTGATGCTCTGTTCAGTTTGCTCAGAGATGACATACTGCAGGTCAAAACTGAACAAAGAATACTGAGGAAAACAACAGGCACGAATGTATGTGTGTGTGTGTGTGTGTGTGGATGCTACACTACAAAGGCTGCTGCGATAATGTAATGCTCAATGTTTGTCTATCATCAAAATGATGTAAAGCCCTATTGTTCACTGAGCAGGCTGCTATGGGTTTGATTGTGAGTTTGCAGGGCTCACATTGAATAAATGCCTGACGTTATCATGTTGCAAAGCTAACTGCATGATGCTTGAATAAGAAGTAGGGCAGAGCAGGGCACAAAGTAACACTTCTTGACTTTCTCGGTTTGTGTAAATCCACATGGGGTTCAGAATTTTTTTTTTATTTTTTATCCACAGTAATTTTACACTTGTCTAGTACAAATATGTCACTTTGTTTCATGATTACAGTGTATACGTTTTTCTTGGAAGTGGAAATTCCAAAAAATGGAAGTGAAATGCCCCGTAGGTGGGGTACATTGTAACATCTGAGGGGCACGTTGTAACATGACCATATAACAGCTTAAAATGTTATCTGATCGAATGAAAAAAATATACAAGACAAACTAAAATATTTTGTTAATAAAATAAAAAAAAAAATTTTTTCAAATAAAATATTTGTGTAAATCCACATGGGGTTCAGAATTTTTTATTTTTTTTTTATCCACAGTAATTTTACACTTGTCTAGTACAAATATGTCACTTTGTTTCATGATTACAGTGTATACGTTTTTCTTGGAAGTGGAAATTCCAAAAAATGGAAGTGAAATGCCCCGTAGGTGGGGTACATTGTAACATCTGAGGGGCACGTTGTAACGGTTCTCGTTGTTTCTCATTAAAGTTCATTAAAGTAAATAGTGTAAATTACATCGCTAATGTCATAGAATAGCACATTGTAACGTAGTGTTACAACGTGCCCCACCTGCGAAACTGGAGTTTAAAACCAGTTGCTGTCTTCTGCTAGTTAGCGAAGCTTTAAAAAAAACTATCTAAACTGATAAATAACAGATTGGAGATTAAAATAATAGCAGATTTGTCTAATTTTAAATGATACTAACTGCTAGTTGACATGTAGTTGCAAAGTTACTTACTGTTAATAGAATGTCTAAAGTGGACTATCGAAATAAAGTGTTACCGCCACAAGACTTAAAACTTGGAACTAGAGTGACAAAATTAACAAAATTAAATTTACTAACATTTACTGTACAAAGTAATACAGAATTTAGCAATGCAGGACTCTTGTCATGACCTTGTAACACCAGTAAACACAGTTATGTGCAATGACACAGGAAGGTGACTTTTAATTTTAATAATATCTAAAATGTTTATAATAGGGCTGGGTAATATGGTATTAAACATAAAGGCAAATATTGTACAAATTAGTAATATATTTAAAATATGAACATATTTACTGACATAGCCTATCGCTCGAGACTTGCTGATATAAAAATTGTAATTGAACCTTACTTGGAGTATCACTGGTACACAATGCACATGTATTAATATTAAGCCTAAAATGTGTTTTAATGTCACTATTGATGAGGATTGTATGATCTTTGAATAATATTGGTCTTCAAATACAGGATAATTAAAGGTATAATTAAAGGTTACAATAATTGTACTTTAGCACAATCAAATATCAGCACTTCAGCACTACTTCCGCACAAGTACAAGTGCATTAAGAACAAAATTAGTTGTTTCAGTTTAGCAGACTTTAAGTATAGCAGTTTAGTATACTAAAAGTACAATCCCAGGGTATTTTTATTAAGTAAATAAATATGGAAATGCATTTGAAGTATACATAGCATTAGGGCTGCACAATTAATCGAATTTCTAATCGCGATTACAATTATGGATGCCACAATTACGTAATCGTTCAAAGCGGCAATTATGTGCAGCCCTACATAGCATGAAATACATGTACCTCAAATTGATTTTAGTATATTTTTCACAAGGGTTGTCTTAAACATATCCTATATGTTCAGAATGAATATAAAATATAAAAAGTATTTCATAGGTCATAATGAAAATGACTATGACACCAGTAGTGGGCTACTATTAAAAGTAAATGTTTTGTAAAAACTGCAAATAAAATATCAGCACCTTTCAGCCTATCACCATCATGGAAACATGAAATATCAGGCATACAGTAGTAGTTCTTTACAGGTTTTTTGCATTCCACAGCGTGTCAAAGATTGCAGCGTGCCATAACACAGGCAAAACCTGACCCTTCACACAGACACACACACCTTACTTCAAAACAGGTCAGACTGAATATCAAAGCAGAACAATCTCCAGCAGATGACACAAATTTTCACACAGAATTTTCAAACAGATGTATTATTTCTGTCAGGATATGTCTATCCACATGCATATTCACTCTGATAAATAAGAGTGTGAATGTTGGCTGAACAGTGTGTCTGAGCTTCATGAGAAATGCAGGAGGTCTGGGAGACAGAGATTCATTAGCGGGACGTCTCCACACTTCACACCCGTCTCGTACCTCCAGCTGTGATTCCTCTTCCAGAAACCAAATGCATCACTCACAAACACAGTCTAATGCTGTCCAGCAGGTGTGAGAAAAACTCCATTTACACTGACTACCAATAAACAGCAATCTCAAAAAAGCAAAGTACACTGAGTGAAGGGAAGGAATGGTGAAATGGAGAAGAAATTGTGAAAATGTACGAAAACATTTTTTGTTGTTAAAAGTGTGCATTTTAGACATTACGTGACTACTTATATATATATATATATATATATTGTGACGAACGTCCCGAAGCTTCATCAGCGTCGCCCTGGAAACAAGCGAGGAGCACCTGGCCATCATCATCACAGGCTGATCGGTCACAGCTGCACCTCATCAGGCGGCGGCTACATAAGCCACACAAGCCCTGCCGTCTAGGAGATTCCTCCATGAGACTGAGCACTAACTCGCCCTCTCACTTTTCCCACAGAAAGCAGCGTGTGACCGACCAGCCCCACAGGAGCACTGCACGGACCCTCTGCACTGGGAAGACGGAAGAGAGCACTCACGGCACCGGAGCACCTACCTGGACCTTTCTCACTAACACCCATCACCCCAATAAATCCACCCTCCGGGGTATTGATTGAGATTACTTGTCGTGTGATTCTTCACCCCGTTACAATATATATATATATAAACAGAGCAGTGTTTAGACAGAGCCACAGTATAGCTGTATATACTATAGGCTACTACATCATAATGTAATAGAATAGGAGAAAGTATTTTAGAACATAGGTTAGTTATTACGTTAATTTAGGCTTAAGTTTTATCTTATAGTTTTAATCATCTATATTTAGCGGGTGTTGACAAATTATAATAATATCAGGCTTGCTGTTTTACCTACATATATTGTTGTCTGTTAAATGTTCTACATTAACAAAAAAAAAAATATATATATATATCTTAATTAAAATAAATCTGAAATACAATCAAATTCTTAAGATTAGATGGAGAACTTAAACTTAAAAAACTAATTAGAAATGTTGCATTGACAACTAAATAAACGATGTTAAACCACTAAAATAAAAAAATAAATGATGATTAGAAATATTAAAATAATAATAACATAAAAGCACATAAAATTACTAAAACTTACACTAGAATTTAAATTTAAACAAAAATATAAAAAAGCTAAATCAAAATATTAGTAAATGCGATAATATAACATAAAATAATAATAAAACAACAGTGACCCAAAAACAGCCACTGGGTGTCAATGATATACAGAGAATGCAGACAACCCAGAAAAGGAGTTTTTAGAATGAAAAAGCAACTATGTTCTCAAATACCTGTTCTAGTAATTCACATTAGTGCAAATAATTGCAATGCTAATAATTTTGCAATAAACCCATTCTCTTAACTTTGCAAGCACAAAGTGGAAAATAAAATTGTCAAAATGTTTAAGGTTTCTTGGTCACACTATGTCCTAGTGGTACACCAGGTGATGTGCACTCTGGAGAACTGCACTCAGAAACAAAACAAAAAAAATCACATTCATGTTTTGTATTGAATAAACTTCTTTAATATATTACATGAGGACCTGCTTTAGTTTTTGCTGTCTAGAAGCACCATTGTGCTAAAGCGAAATAGAACTTCTGTTGTTTTTTAGTTTTGTTTTTAATTACAGCCTCTCTTGATGAATGTCTTTCCATAGTGATGGGAAACTGAGGCTTTCTGAACCGTTTGAGGCTTTCATGAAACTGTGCCGAAAAACGGTTCATTACTCGAAGCTTTTAAAACAGTGCTCATTAGCGACTTATGGTGGTCAGACTTGGTTTCTCCACCAAATCTAACAAAACATTGCGGAGCAGAGGATGGGCTGTGGCTAGAAGGGATACAGCAAAAACCGGAAGCTAAGAACAAATTGAATTTTCTACCTATTAGATTGTGTTTTATTAACGTCTACACCTACCCCAACCCTAAACCTACCCCTTACAATAATGCAAAAATAGTAATTGTTGTACACAGTGTGAGAAAAATTTAGCTGATGTGCGCATGCCCAGTAGTTTTTGCTGTATGCCATCGAGCCTTAACCCAGAGGATGGTTTGAAAAAGTTTTTAATCTGTGCCAACTCGTGTCATG
>NW_015645536.1:371623-376950 GCF_001515625.1 Sinocyclocheilus rhinocerous
ACACACACACACAACCAAGTCAATGTAAAGTCAAACACAAGAGTCATGCGAAGCGCCGATTTCTCCCGACCTTCCGATACTGCATGACGTCTGAAGCTTCAAACGTCATCAATCACGTGCTATTGTCATTTCGATACAAGCTTCGGCACAGTGTGTGATACAATAGTGCTTTGAAAACTGCATCGGAGCATCTGAGCCTCTGTATCAATCGTCCCACCACTATCTTTCCATTGTGGCACAGCATTGCCTCGAGGCAACATAAACAGCAAAACAGCTTATTCTAAACCACTAACACTATGAAAATCTCATTTGAGCGTACAAATAGATTTGACACCATTTGCATACATACTTTTGACCATTTAGTATGTCAAATATTCTCCTGAAATGTCCAGCACCTGTTGTCAATCACTATTTAAACATATAATTTTGAAAAAAAAAGTATTGGTGAAGAGAAACAGAGGGCAGACAAATAATATTCCAAACATTATAAGGAGTTTTAAAACAAACAGCATTACTTACTACATTATTTCAAACATGGTTGTAACATTTGTAAACAGTAGTACTTATGATCATCTTCATAACCACTAGATGGCAGCCTAATATTCCAAATATCGCCTCCCACAGGAAGTGAGATGGTTTTCCATTAATGTTTTTGCTGGATTGCCTTTAGAAAGACTACTTGTTTTAAAGGGCAAACAAAATAGAGCATATAAAGAAAGTAGTGCATATAACAGACAAGGACAAGGATACGAGGTGGAGTGAGGGACCTACTGATTCTGTTATATTACACAACAATTGTGGAACAATATGGTTACTTTCAAAATGTTGCATTTACAGATTATGGTGCTTGGAAGTATACATTTTAAATATGTGTTCTGCATCTACATTTGTTTAGTTGTGTTTTTTGTTTGTTTGTTTTGTTTTGCCAGTGTTGTGAGTTTGGGGCAGGACTTGATTCCAAAGCACCAAACAGCCACGGTGTTGACACGTTACAGGGACTACAACGATTTAGAAACAGCTTACTTCAAAGTAGACACACTAAATTTCAAATGGAGAAAGTCTGAAACATTGAAAAACGATGAACAAATTGCATCACTTTACAGATGATGTCACTGCATACCTAATATGCTGCAATAAACAATATTTGAACCGAGTGTACTCACATCAAACTCATTGAGAGCGGCAGCCAGCTCGCCGATGCCAGCGTGCCCGTGCTTCTCGTCGGTGGGTGAAGTGGCCTGAGCAGAGCTGGAGATGCCCCCAATGGCCTCTTGGACCTGCTTGAAGACATAGTCGCGGTTGGCACGTGTAGCAGCCACGTCGGGGTGGCGCAGGAAGGCCTGGGAAGCAGTATAGAGCATAGTGGCGTTCTTCTTAAGAGCCCCTCGAGCTGCCGCCATCTCGTCCCTGCATTGAGGGTCCTTCAGCTCCTGGCACACACATACACAGATATCTGTTTCAGACCTGTCACTTTAAGACCTAATGCACAGATCTAATATACTCATACACATCCGATTTTCTTGCTAATGTTTGTATTAATTTAAAACATAACCATCTGTGTTTTATGTGAACAGTCCGCACGCAGGGCACTTTGAAAATAACTGTGTGTGCATTTGACCATTGACCATTTTATTGTTAGATAATAGCTAGTTAAATTCTAATAGTAGTTAGATAACATAAGCAAAAACTAACTAGCTACCTAGCCAGATGGCTTACATCTACCTCAAATCAATTGTAGTCATTTGTGTACATAAAAATATAAAAGCTAAACAAATTATTAAACCCTGAATGAGTTTCTATTAAGACTGCCTATTCAATGAAAAATGTATTTAGCCTCTCCCTGGAAATAATAAAATGTTTAATTGAGTGCAATTGGTTGCCTTGTATACAGTATGTAGCATTTTTATTACTGACAAAACTTTTTTTTTGTTTATATTGAGCAGTTGATGGCATTTATTGATATCCATTTATTGTGCATACTCAGTGAGCCACGTAATATAACATTAGTATGAGTAAATATGACCACAGTAGAATGAGAAAAATAATGCATAATGCATGAATAATGTAAATGTATCCCCCTTACCTCCAAAGTGAAACAAAGAAAACGTCTCTAGGTTACGTATGTAACCATGGTTCCCCGAGGGAACGAGATCGAGTTCCTGAAGGGGAAACATTATCAATGCTACTATAGTCAGTGTAACAACATTCCGCGTTTATATTTACCGAAAATTGAGGCAAATAGAGTTGCTGCTGCTATCTGTCCCGCTTTAACCCACTCAAACAGGTTGACGGCGATATTATTGAGCGATACATGAACCACGTGACCACATGGCGGCAAGATATATATGTATACACACACACACACACACACACACACACACACAACATCCCTGGATAGTACTGTTGGTCGTTTAACATTTCTATTATGTAACAGCTGTCAATTGTTAAATGTATTACAACTAATTATTTACATTTACTGTCACTGTCAGTAACTTTTTAGTGGAAGGATAGGATTTAATCAATTTATTTCAAAAAAGTAACATCAATAACATTTTTGGTTTGGATTGTTTGGTAACCATTTTATAAAAGCAGTAAGGTACAAGCTGCCATGCTGTATTGTGAATAAGTCACAGCTGAAGGGGTTGCAGGCATTCCACTTCCCGTCGTGCCTATTAACGCCCTTCAGCCAAGACTTACACAACACATGGCCTCTTGTACCTTACTGCTTATATTATAGATAGAAAGATAGATAGATAACAATTGTGATATTTAATAATACCTGCTGTCTGCGAGCAGCAACATAGTTGAGTTTGACCATCTCTTTCCCAAACTCCTTAAAGCGATTGGCCAAGTCCTGCTCATTGGTGGCGTTCTTGACGGCTTCTAGAGCTTCTTCCACCTGTAAATCAACACGCACACACATACAAACATCCAACTGTTTAAACATCATCCATAAAATGAAAGGTAGTAGAAAAGTTCTATAAAACACTTTAACTGATGTGGTTGAGTGACAGTTAACGTTTGTAGTGCTTATTATTGGCTCTCCTGGGGCACGTATAATTCTGACAGTTTTCACTCTCCGTAATGAGACTAGCAGAAGAACAAGGAGGTGCTTTGTCCCTTGTGGGACATCTAAAAGTTTCTCAGCCTCATCCTACGCTCTAAAAGTTCACCTTTCGCAACCAGTAAGTTTCACAGATCTTAGTTTTCAAATTTGTTTAGTGATTATATAACAGAGCGGGTAAACAAAAAAGCGTTTTAAATCCCTAAACTTAAAAAAAAGAGAAGAAGAAGAATTATTTTTGTTGCCAGTGGGGAACAAAAATTGAAAGAAAACAGAATAATGCAACTAGACGCAAAGGATTATGGGTGTGAAAATTAAGGTACAAGAGCAAAAAGACTAAATTCTGCCACTCTGAAAATAGCCTTATCTACACCATAAATATAAATGCAAAATATGGAACCTAATTGATGACCAGAAGCAAGTGAATGAAGTGAATATTTGAGAATGTTATTTTTGCATTTTAATAGTCTGTTGCAAAGTTATGCCAGGAGGTTGTTGCTTAAGCAAAATGCGCTATGCACATAAACAGCAGGACTTGAGATAAAGACAGTTTCTTTGTACTATAATAAATATAACTTCCTGTGCCCTTGAAATGGGTCTCCTTGGATATCGAAACAATTGAGAGGCGGGTCTGGCTTGTTCTGACCCGGTGGACGGTGACCAGCTGTGAAGACCAGTTGCAGCGATGAAGCTTTGAAGCTTTGAACACTCAATCAAAAAAACGAAAAAGGGAAATAAAAGATGATGATGAATTCACCATGAGAGCTCTCAATGGCAACAAAAATGTGGTTAATTAATGTATATAAAAGTGTAAATGTTAAGAAGTAATAATGTTTGAAGTGGCTAGTAGAGAGTAGGGAGGTAAACACGGTAAACAAACGAATAAAATAAAATAAAATACTATTATTAAATGACAAATAAACTGTGATTAATTTCACAAATGAACTGCAACTGTGGAAAAATGGCCAGTGAGAAATGAATAAGAAGTGAACATACGATCTTGAGGTGAGCCAGGAGCCTCATGACGTCAGCCATGTCAGCCAGGATGAGGAGGCGAGTGACAGCAGAAAGGAGGGCACGGGCAGCACGGACCATGGTGCCCCGTTTCACAGAGGAGCAGGGGTCATCCGCAAACTCTGAGGAGGCCACGCGCATCGTCTCACCTACACAGAGACACAAAACAACCAAGACAAAAGCAAACAACATATGTTTAGAGTTCCAGCACACAGCAAATCCCTTGTGCATGTCTAGCATTTTTAATTCGGAACTCACTAAAGCTGCATGGACATGTCAATAGTTTATTAATAGCTGTGCATCTGTTTACCAGTGAAATAAACTGCGAGTACAGGCAAGTTTGCCTAGAGTGTTAATTAGTGAAACAGCACACTTCAGAAACCAGTGTACAGGGGGTTGCTGGTGTCTGGAAAACATTGTGCCAGTTTTATGTCAAACACTCACTGAAATACAGTTAAGTCCATTTTCCAATTCTAACTTTTTTTAGAACTTTAACAACAAAACCAGAAATCAATATGCAGAAAATAAAGTCTAGAATAAAAAAGCCATTTGTAGACTGGTACAGGAGTGATGTAAGCAGCGTTTTAATACCCTTTCATTTTGATTGACAGTATTAGATGACCATGCACCTCCTGAACTTTTATGTATTCAAAAGTAGCACTTTCTATGTATTTATGTGTTACACTTATGAGAAAAAAGCCTGATTCAGACTTTCAGAATGTTACTGTGGCATGCTTGCTGAAGTAAAAATTAGCAATTTGTCTCAAGGTTCATTGACAGAATCTATTAATGACCCTACAGTAGTGGACTCCATCTGAACAGGAGCCGCAGGCGGGACAGAGTTGATTAATGAAAGCTTACAAAAAGCCTGGCTGAGACATTAGCAAATGTCATTGAATCTGAGAATGATATACAGAGAAGAAAGATTGTGGCAAACTGACTTCCCAGAGTCTAGGGAAAGAGAGAATATTTGTTTTTAAGCCTGTACCGGCTCTGTGTGGGTGAACACTTGTGTGCACATAATAAATATGGCTGCACTTTAGTGTATGTGCGTGTTCTGCTGTTTCTCTCACAGTGAACTGAAACGACAGAATGCCAGCTATTCTTAACAGTCTCGCTGCTGCCCCTCTACTTCCAGGGGAAATGTCAGCACTGTCCTCTGGCTCTGTGCATTGTTGTGGCAGCTCTACCTTCACGGATTACCACAGAATGTTATAATCTTATTTCCATCCTAGCTCTTTTTTTTTTT
>NW_015645536.1:379038-380120 GCF_001515625.1 Sinocyclocheilus rhinocerous
AACTTTAACAACAAAACCAGAAATCAATATGCAGAAAATAAAGTCTAGAATAAAAAAGCCATTTGTAGACTGGTACAGGAGTGATGTAAGCAGCGTTTTAATACCCTTTCATTTTGATTGACAGTATTAGATGACCATGCACCTCCTGAACTTTTATGTATTCAAAAGTAGCACTTTCTATGTATTTATGTGTTACACTTATGAGAAAAAAGCCTGATTCAGACTGTCAGAATGTTACTGTGGCATGCTTGCTGAAGTAAAAATTAGCAATTTGTCTCAAGGTTCATTGACAGAATCTATTAATGACTCTACAGTAAGTGGACTCCATCTGAACAGGAGCCGCAGGCGGGACAGAGTTGATTAATGAAAGCTTACAAAAAGCCTGGCTGAGACATTAGCAAATGTCATTGAATCTGAGAATGATATACAGAGAAGAAAGATTGTGGCAAACTGACTTCCCAGAGTCTAGGGAAAGAGAGAATATTTGTTTTTAAGCCTGTACCGGCTCTGTGTGGGTGAACACTTGTGTGCACATAATAAATATGGCTGCACTTTAGTGTATGTGCGTGTTCTGCTGTTTCTCTCACAGTGAACTGAAACGACAGAATGCCAGCTATGCCAGCTATTCTCGCTGCTGCCCCTCTACTTCCAGGGGAAATGTCAGCACTGTCCTCTGGCTCTGTGCATTCTGTGCATTGTTCTACCTTCACGGATTACCACAGAATGTTATAATCTTATTTCCATCCTAGCTCTTTTTTTTTTTTACCCCCAGTATAATTTAACCAAGTCAAAAGAACAGACACATTCAGGCAAATTCTCATCCAAGCTATGTGAAGCAATCCTTAGTTTTGCAATGTTTGGTCATGCTAATGGCATAGAAATCAAAAGCTAAAAACTGTTTTAAACCTGCTTTCAAAGTACCAGACTGTAATATCACATCCGATGACCCAGAATAAATGAAAGTGAGTGTTAGAGATAACCAAGTCAATATTTAATGAGTGCAATGCTTATTTCTCCAGAGAAACTAAATCATAAGTTTCTACCAACTACTCAACAGACAGGACTGTGTGGTATCAAGGGCA
>NW_015645536.1:381922-411256 GCF_001515625.1 Sinocyclocheilus rhinocerous
AACTTTAACAACAAAACCAGAAATCAATATGCAGAAAATAAAGTCTAGAATAAAAAAGCCATTTGTAGACTGGTACAGGAGTGATGTAAGCAGCGTTTTAATACCCTTTCATTTTGATTGACAGTATTAGATGACCATGCACCTCCTGAACTTTTATGTATTCAAAAGTAGCACTTTGTATGTATTTATGTGTTACACTTATGAGAAAAAAGCCTGATTCAGACTTTCAGAATGTTACTGTGGCATGCTTGCTGAAGTAAAAATTAGCAATTTGTCTCAAGGTTCATTGACAGAATCTATTAATGACCCTACAGTAAGTGGACTCCATCTGAACAGGAGCCGCAGGCGGGACAGAGTTGATTAATGAAAGCTTACAAAAAGCCTGGCTGAGACATTAGCAAATGTCATTGAATCTGAGAATGATATACAGAGAAGAAAGATTGTGGCAAACTGACTTCCCAGAGTCTAGGGAAAGAGAGAATATTTGTTTTTAAGCCTGTACCGGCTCTGTGTGGGTGAACACTTGTGTGCACATAATAAATATGGCTGCACTTTAGTGTATGTGCGTGTTCTGCTGTTTCTCTCACAGTGAACTGAAACGACAGAATGCCAGCTATTCTTAACAGTCTCGCTGCTGCCCCTCTACTTCCAGGGGAAATGTCAGCACTGTCCTCTGGCTCTGTGCATTGTTGTGGCAGCTCTACCTTCACGGATTACCACAGAATGTTATAATCTTATTTCCATCCTAGCTCTTTTTTTTTTTTACCCCCAGTATAATTTAACCAAGTCAAAAGAACAGACACATTCAGGCAAATTCTCATCCAAGCTATGTGAAGCAATCCTTATTTTTGCAATGTTTGGTCATGCTAATGGCATAGAAATCAAAAGCTAAAAACTGTTTTAAACCTGCTTTCAAAGTACCAGACTGTAATATCACATCCGATGACCCAGAATAAATGAAAGTGAGTGTTAGAGATAACCAAGTCAATATTTAATGAGTGCAATGCTTATTTCTCCAGAGAAACTAAATCATAAGTTTCTACCAACTACTCAACAGACAGGACTGTGTGGTATCAAGGGCATTACCACAGAATGTTATAATCTTATTTCCATCCTAGCTCTTTTTTTTTTTACCCCCAGTATAATTTAACCAAGTCAAAAGAACAGACACATTCAGGCAAATTCTCATCCAAGCTATGTGAAGCAATCCTTAGTTTTGCAATGTTTGGTCATGCTAATGGCATAGAAATCAAAAGCTAAAAACTGTTTTAAACCTGCTTTCAAAGTACCAGACTGTAATATCACATCCGATGACCCAGAATAAATGAAAGTGAGTGTTAGAGATAACCAAGTCAATATTTAATGAGTGCAATGCTTATTTCTCCAGAGAAACTAAATCATAAGTTTCTACCAACTACTCAACAGACAGGACTGTGTGGTATCAAGGGCAATGAATTCATCTATGCTGACTTAAATAAACCAGATGGAGTAGACATCATCTTTGTAGACACAATGTTGACAGCCTGCCTACTTCCAGATGCTGCCTGATAAGAGATAATTTGAAGGTTTTAGACACACACACATACTTGCACTTTGTAAAGAGAGGTACTGTAGGTAACTATAGTCAGACAGAGATATTAATGCTAATTATTTTTGACCAGAGAGAGAATGTGAAAGAGGTCAATGTTTTCTTATTATTTATATGAACAATAATTAGATTTGTTAAATGAAGAGAAACTGATGACACAACTACATCCATTGGGATTGCCACTACTTCAGCTTCAGTTTGGTAGCAGATTAAGACTATGAAAATGATCATGAGCCCACCAGTATTCAGTGAGTTTGTGCAAAAACCCAAAACTAAACTAAACTAAACTAAACTAAACTAAAACACAGTGGCTGATAAAATGTTGAGATGAATGGGTCATCAGTTTCTCGTCATTTAAAACAAAAACAAAACAAAACAAACAAACAAAAAAAAAACAGTGACTGATAAAATGTTGAGATGAATGGGTCATCGGTTTTTCATCATTTAAAACAAAAACAAAAAACAAAACAAATAAAAAAACAGTGACTGATAAAATGTTGAGATGAATGGGTCATCGGTTTTTCATCATTTAAAACAAAAACAAAAAACAAAACAAATAAAAACCAGTGACTGATAAAATGTTGAGATGAATGGGAATATTAACAGATTTCTCACGTTTTATGGACCTTGAAAGAGCAACTTAAACAGGATAGCATTAGCTGAATAGCCTATTGATCCATGGGATGACCCACAGCTCTCATTACTGCAACCTTGTTGGAAAACCACTACAGTCTTGTTTTCATTCAGCAGTGTATCTTCTGCATTGTCTTTTGACTCCATACTTGTCCTTCTGAAACACTAAGATAAATATAGTAAAGTATATTATTAAATCATGTGAACAAACCCCCAGCTGGACAGGACAAAAATGCACTTACATTTCTCTGAAATGTCTTAATATTCAATTTTGCATTGAAGAGCTCATGTGGGAGGGTGATGAGCAGCTAGCAACAGTGAAAAAGGACTGTTTCATAGATTTGTTGTGTCTGCTTGTTTGGTCTTATAATTAACTACTAGTAGTTTGAAGGATTAGTTCACTTCCAGAATAAAAATGTCCTTACAATTTATTCACTCCCATGTCATCCAAGATGTTCATGTGTTTCTTTCTTCAGTCGAAAATAAATTAAGGTTTTTGAGGAAAACATTCCAGGATTTTTCTCCATATAGTGGACTTTAACAAGGACCAATGAGTTAAAGGTCCAAATTGCAGGTTCAATGCAGCTTCAAAGGGCTCTACACGATCCCAGCCGAGGAATAAGGGTCTTATCTAGCGAAACGATCTGCCATTTTCTAAAAAAAATAAATAAATAATAATAATACATTTATATACTTTTAACCACAAATGCTCATCTTCACACATTGCGAAATCATGTTGTAAAAGTCATGCGCAGTTAGTTCTTCGTCTGTGTGCTTTGGCTAAAAAAGGTAGGGTAGGGTGAAAAACTTCAAAATTATCTGACTTCGTTTTTATGTTGTTTTTTTGTTTTTTGTTTTTTTGTGAAGGGTGTTTGACTTTCTTTGCACGTTTGCTTTGTAAACACTGGGTTGGTGCTTCCGCCTATGTCACGTGTAGGCTAGTGCTAGTGCAAGCTAGTGCAAGCTAGTGCAAGACGAGCATTTGTGCATTTTGTTAAAAAGTATACACATAATTTTTTTTTTAGAAAATGACCAATCGTTTCGCTTGATAAGACCCTTATTCCTTGGCTGAGATCGTGTAGAGCCCTTTGAAGCTGCATTGAAACTGCAATTTGGACCTTCAACCCATTGACCACCATTGAAGTCCACTATATGGAGAAAAATCCTGGAATGTTTTCCTCAAAATGTATTATTCCTTTTCGACTGAAGAAAGAAAGACATGAACATTGGATGACATAGGGGTGAGTAAATTATCAGGAAATAATTGTTTTATTCTGGAAGTGAACTAATCCTTTAATCGTCTTTTGTTTGATAGTTTCACTTAGTCATTTTTGTCTTTAAATTGTCATTAAATTAATAAATCAATAACTGTGGTACACAAGTGAGAATTAGATCAAAAAGACTGACTTCCACTTTCTATTTTAAGTATTTTCTTTGTCCTTTAACCCCTGTTTCACACTGAGTAACAGACAGTCAGTCTTGGGAGTGGTAAGCCACTCGGACCATTATGTCCAACCTGTGTTCATTAACCTCATCCAAGTTAAAGGTCAGCTTGCTAATGGTCCACGCAGATAATTTTAACACACTTTATTCTGCTCCTGCAGCCGGGGCTTGGCTCAGTCTCCATCTGTCAGTGCTGCAGTCCCTTCCCAATAAATATGGCTGCACTTTAGTGTATGTGCGTGTTCTGCTGTTTCTCTCACAGTGAACTGAAACGACAGAATGCCAGCTATTCTTAACAGTCTCGCTGCTGCCCCTCCACTTCCAGGGGAAATGTCAGCACTGTCCTCTGGCTCTGTGCATTGTTGTGGCAGCTCTACCTTCACGGATTACCACAGAATGTTATAATCTTATTTCCATCCTAGCTCTTTTTTTTTTTACCCCCAGTATAATTTAACCAAGTCAAAAGAACAGACACATTCAGGCAAATTCTCATCCAAGCTATGTGAAGCAATCCTTATTTTTGCAATGTTTGGTCATGCTAATGGCATAGAAATCAAAAGCTAAAAACTGTTTTAAACCTGCTTTCAAAGTACCAGACTGTAATATCACATCCGATGACCCAGAATAAATGAAAGTGAGTGTTAGAGATAACCAAGTCAATATTTAATGAGTGCAATGCTTATTTCTCCAGAGAAACTAAATCATAAGTTTCTACCAACTACTCAACAGACAGGACTGTGTGGTATCAAGGGCAATGAATTCATCTATGCTGACTTAAATAAACCAGATGGAGTAGACATCATCTTTGTAGACACAATGTTGACAGCCTGCCTACTTCCAGATGCTGCCTGATAAGAGATAATTTGAAGGTTTTAGACACACACACATACTTGCACTTTGTAAAGAGAGGTACTGTAGGTAACTATAGTCAGACAGAGATATTAATGCTAATTATTTTTGACCAGAGAGAGAATGTGAAAGAGGTCAATGTTTTCTTATTATTTATATGAACAATAATTAGATTTGTTAAATGAAGAGAAACTGATGACACAACTACATCCATTGGGATTGCCACTACTTCAGCTTCAGTTTGGTAGCAGATTAAGACTATGAAAATGATCATGAGCCCACCAGTATTCAGTGAGTTTGTGCCAAAACCCAAAACTAAACTAAACTAAAACACAGTGACTGATAAAATGTTGAGATGAATGGGTCATCGGTTTTTCATCATTTAAAACAAAACCCAAAACTAAACTAAACAAAAAAACAGTGACTGATAAAATGTTGAGATGAATGGGTCATCGGTTTTTCATCATTTAAAACAAAAACAAAAAACAAAACAAATAAAAAAACAGTGACTGATAAAATGTTGAGATGAATGGGTCATCGGTTTTTCATCATTTAAAACAAAAACAAAAAACAAAACAAAATAAAAAACAGTGACTGATAAAATGTTGAGATGAATGGGTCATCGGTTTTTCATCATTTAAAATAAAATCAAAACAAAAAACAAAAACACACAGTGACTGATAAAATGTTGAGATGAATGGGAATATTAACAGATTTCTCACGTTTTATGGACCTTGAAAGAGCAACTTAAACAGGATAGCATTAGCTGAATAGCCTATTGATCCCTGGGATGACCCACAGCTCTCATTACTGCAACCTTGTTGGAAAACCACTACAGTCTTGTTTTCATTCAGCAGTGTATCTTCTGCATTGTCTTTTGACTCCATACTTGTCCTTCTGAAACACTAAGATAAATATAGTAAAGTATATTATTAAATCATGTGAACAAACCCCCAGCTGGACAGGACAAAAATGCACTTACATTTCTCTGAAATGTCTTAATATTCAATTTTGCATTGAAGAGCTCATGTGGGAGGGTGATGAGCAGCTAGCAACAGTGAAAAAGGACTGTTTCATAGATTTGTTGTGTCTGCTTGTTTGGTCTTATAATTAACTACTAGTAGTTTGAAGGATTAGTTCACTTCCAGAATAAAAATGTCCTTACAATTTATTCACTCCCATGTCATCCAAGATGTTCATGTGTTTCTTTCTTCAGTCGAAAATAAATTAAGGTTTTTGAGGAAAACATTCCAGGATTTTTCTCCATATAGTGGACTTTAACAAGGACCAATGAGTTAAAGGTCCAAATTGCAGGTTCAATGCAGCTTCAAAGGGCTCTACACGATCCCAGCCGAGGAATAAGGGTCTTATCTAGCGAAACGATCTGCCATTTTCTAAAAAAAATAAATAAATAATAATAATACATTTATATACTTTTAACCACAAATGCTCATCTTCACACATTGCGAAATCATGTTGTAAAAGTCATGCGCAGTTAGTTCTTCGTCTGTGTGCTTTGGCTAAAAAAGGTAGGGTAGGGTGAAAAACTTCAAAATTATCTGACTTCGTTTTTATGTTGTTTTTTTGTTTTTTGTTTTTTTGTGAAGGGTGTTTGACTTTCTTTGCACGTTTGCTTTGTAAACACTGGGTTGGTGCTTCCGCCTATGTCACGTGTAGGCTAGTGCTAGTGCAAGCTAGTGCAAGCTAGTGCAAGACGAGCATTTGTGCATTTTGTTAAAAAGTATACACATAATTTTTTTTTTAGAAAATGACCAATCGTTTCGCTAGATAAGACCCTTATTCCTCGGCTGGGATCGTGTAGAGCCCTTTGAAGCTGCATTGAAACTGCAATTTGGACCTTCAACCCATTGACCACCATTGAAGTCCACTATATGGAGAAAAATCCTGGAATGTTTTCCTCAAAATGTATTATTCCTTTTCGACTGAAGAAAGAAAGACATGAACATTGGATGACATAGGGGTGAGTAAATTATCAGGAAATAATTGTTTTATTCTGGAAGTGAACTAATCCTTTAATCGTCTTTTGTTTGATAGTTTCACTTAGTCATTTTTGTCTTTAAATTGTCATTAAATTAATAAATCAATAACTGTGGTACACAAGTGAGAATTAGATCAAAAAGACTGACTTCCACTTTCTATTTTAAGTATTTTCTTTGTCCTTTAACCCCTGTTTCACACTGAGTAACAGACAGTCAGTCTTGGGAGTGGTAAGCCACTCGGACCATTATGTCCAACCTGTGTTCATTAACCTCATCCAAGTTAAAGGTCAGCTTGCTAATGGTCCACGCAGATAATTTTAACACACTTTATTCTGCTCCTGCAGCCGGGGCTTGGCTCAGTCTCCATCTGTCAGTGCTGCAGTCCCTTCCCTGCAGTACCTGAGAATGCTTGTGTATTTTAACCAAAAATTACTCTAAAAACCCAGTGAACAGGGATATCTCACTGTGGACCTGTGGAAAAATATATACTACCTTACGTAAGATTTTTAAAATGTGCTCTTACCAAGACTACAAAAACAGTAGTATAATATTATAATTATATTATTATATTTCCATGACTTTTACAGGCCTGTAAATCTTTATTTTAAAATTTCCCAATATTTCCAGGTTTCCCATGACTGTGAGAACAGTAAAAAAAAAATGTTGTATGGTCCTCATACACTGATTTTCTTCTTTGTTTTCCTCTGAATTAGTTCATATTTAAAGTCCCAGAAAGAGACAGAGAATCAACCCAGACTCCCATTAATATTATATTAACAAGTAATTTAATCCACCACCAAACTAAACAAATTAAATAAAGATTTCACATTTATTACCTCATCAAAGAGTCCTCAAAACAAACCACAAAAAGAGAAAACAGATTATTATTAATACGGTACAATGACAGCTAATACATTTCAGCTTTTGGGATTTAAAAGTGTCTTTTTTCTCTTCTCTGCAACCTCATAATTGCTCTTCGGCTGTGTTTATGGGATGATGAATGCTCTGTGAAACACCATCATTAACTGTTTGCTATTTTCATAGAGGTAATTTGGCTGAGCAAACACTAACTTCAGTCCAAACCAATGAGCATGAAAGTCATGGAAAGGGACTCGGTGTGTATGGTAAGAGAAAACTTGGTAAGAGAGAGAGAGTGTGTAATGTGCTGCCAGATAAGGGCTGTTACATAATAGGCAAGACTTATAGGTGAAAAAGGAAACAAAAACTTTAGCTTAGCTGTCTGCAAACTGTAGCGCACGGGCTAAAAGCTGACAGCCCTCAGCAAAACTCAGCAAAAACACATTAATGTCTTTTAGGGTCAGATAATGTGACAGATAATGTGCCTCATTGGTTCCCACATGACCCTAAAAGTCTTCTCTACTCTCTCAAGAAGCCAAACATGACTAATAGACAGAGCATTGGCCACTATGCCACACATTGGAGTTAAAAAAAGAAAACCCTTAATATATGTTTGGTTGCTTGACGGGACGCCGGAACAAATAAGCAGCAGATTTTGTTCGGGACAGTACCTCAGGGTGATAACAAGCTGCTCACCTTGCTTGCGAACGTCCTCTACAGCTGCGATAAGCTCCTCCTTCAGGTCCTGGCTGTCCTTAGCAATCTGCTCGCCCTTTTCTAGAAAGTTCTGTGTAGCCTGCTCCACGGAAACAGCCAGCACGTGAGCTTTCTTGGAGCGTCCCTTTTTCTTACTGGATGGACCTTTGTTACTGGTGTTGACCAGGGTGGTCACCTGTGTATGAGAAGAGTCATAGATGAAGATAGATTGTGCAAAAGACTTGTTTTTATCACATTTTCACTGAGCAGAATATATAAAGCAAATCTGGCAACGTAGGTCATTTGGCACATTTAATGAAAATGTGTGATGAACACAAGCATGATCGAGCCGAAGTTTGTTCATCTCTAAACCAATGGGTCAGAAAACTGCTGGGTTTGTTTGTTGCTTTCAGAATTATGAACAAGTAAGGGGCCACTCACAACAATCAAAGACATCCATATCATGTTTGTTTGTTTGTTTTTATGCACCATGTACATGAATACTATAGTGAGTAACAGTGCATTTAAATAATATCAGAACGGTATTACCATCAGATGTCATTACTGTTCCATGGTATTGCCACATTTCTGTATGGACACAATGTCTGAAGTCTTGTCTGACTTGTCTTGAGTGTCAAGTGCACATCTTAGTTTAACACTGCACCACATAATCAAATTTATTAAGTACATGCATGCATTTGGACAGGGTAAAACTAACATTGCCTATCTATGTTGACAGAAGAGATTATTTGCATTGCAGACATTTCTGGCAATTTACCACATTTTTCTGCACGATTAGATCTACACATTCCTAATAAAGCCTGTGCTGTTAAGAAACATTTTATGTGATGTATATTGACTCATTCAATAGTCAAGCTTTAAGCTCTCAAAGGGCCTATAAAACAGTGCTGGTTTTCATTTTCTGCTGCAGGGCTCTGCTGGGACCGTTCTCCCAGGGTAATGTATTTTCAAGGACACCCACGCTTAGTAATTACCATAGTACAACAAAGGACTAACTCGAGTTCCTTGTCCAAACTCAGCCTATACAGCTGATAAAGCTTAGGACCCCATTTGCCTGAACATTTATCACAGTTATTCCCAAAGCTGATGCACAGAAAAACACTGGATTACATTAAGAGAGGTTTAATCAAAACAAAGCATAGTTGACTTTTAAAGGAGAACATAGAAAGTGATCTTAAGTAAATTCAGCTTAGACTGGGTTAATGATAATGAAAAACATGACATTGGGACAAAAGATTGAAATTATTTTGCAAGGAAAAGCTAATGCTAACAGTTTATATTGCCAGCAAATGTTGCATTACGCTTCATTACAGAAACAAGAGAAATGGCATTCAATCTAACACTCTCCACTAAACAGAGTTCAGAAAGTTCAGATGATACATTAGGGATAAATGTACAGTCAAGACTATCATTATCAGAAAGCAAACTCCAGCAAGGCCTTGGCGTGAAGAAAAGATTAAAAGATTCTGGTAAGAAACTATGACAGCTATGTTGGGAATCAGTTGCCTCAGACTATAAAATTATATGACTGCAGAATGCTGCTATTGACCAATCAGAATCAAGTATTTCAGAAGGTTGCCCATGCAAATACCATGGTACATTAACACTATAATCATTATCATGGTATTTATTAGGGCTGTCACATTGCAGTGTTTCAGTACTGAATGAACTGCGTTTTTGAATGAATCAAGTGAGCCAATGATTCAGAGACCAATTCATAAATACAGTCACTTGCATCATTTATGAATGAATCAGCTGTTTAAATGAATCAGCTGATTGATTATTTATTTATTTATTTATTTATGAATGAACGAACGAATGTGAAGTGATGCTCAAATTGAAAACAAATAGTTATTTGAGGCAGTTTAACTTCAGTGTAGAAAAATCAGAAAGATTTGTTCTTTAATCAAATTATTTGACTAGTCAGCACAGAAAATCTGAAAAATTCAGTAAAACTCTCACAAAACAAAAGCCAAAGTAGATTAGTAAAAAAAAAAAAAAATAATAAAAATAAAAATAATGTTATTATGCTTTTTATAGTCTCCACCCCATATAATGTCAAAATATGCTTCAAAAATTCACTTTTTGTGCTGAAGAAAAAATAAATAAAAGTGCATACAGGTTTGGAACAACTAATAAAAAATGAATAACGACAGAATAGTCAATAACGAATCATTATTACTAAATAAATCCTTTAATCCTGCTGCATCAAATTCAAAACTTATACTGAACAATCCTGTTTTACTATAAAGGAGTTCAGTGCTCCAGTGAGGGAATTCCCTGACACTAGTATCACTCATAACCACACAATCAATCCCCAACGAGACTTACCTTCTCTTGAATAACACTGTCAGTGTCAATAACAGCGTCAGCAAGACAAATGGAGCACTAACATTTATAAATGAACCCCAGATCTGGTATTCTCTGTTCTATAATAATGTGAGAACAATAAAACACCACAACACTCCCACTACAGTCGTTTCATAAGGACAGTGGGGAAGTTTTTAATAGTATTATGACAACAAAAGTGTAAAAAATGGTAGCAATAGAAAGTCAGTCAAGACTGGATTTCTTGTGAACACCACCTCCTTCCTTGTTCTATGTAACATACGGAGATGAAGTCTATCTTTCTGAGCCCATGCAGGGCATTGATTTGGCTGGCTTTTTAATCATTATCATGATCTGGTCAAAACTGACCATGAAAGCTGATGACTTCTATTTAGCATATACATGACATTCTATGTAACGCTTTAACTGTCCAAGGTTGTTTACTGGTTGTACCAGATAGGTGCATATCAAAGCACATAGAGTAAAAATGATGTAAAACAGTTTGTCCTTAAATCAGGCTTGTCGTGTAATGGACCATTTGCTTTTAACCTAAGATTTTTACCTTTTTTACCCTCATTTTATGTTTGATATTTCATTCCATCAAAACGGACATGTCAAAAAGATCCTTTCATCACTTTAAAAAACATAATTTGTGTTAACAATTGGGCCAAGCTGAAAAAAAATCACAGAAGTTGTTATGAGCCCCCAGAAGGGAGTGATATTCAAAAGCCAAAGTAGATTAGTGAAAAAAAAAATAATAATAATAATAATAATAATAATAATAATAATGTTATTATGCTTTTTATAGTCTCCACCCCATATAATGTCAAAATATGCTTCAAAAATTCACTTTTTGTGCTGAAGAAAAAATAAATAAAAGTGCATACAGGTTTGGAACAACTAATAAAAAATGAATAACGACAGAATAGTCAATAACGAATCATTATTACTAAATAAATCCTTTAATCCTGCTGCATCAAATTCAAAACTTATACTGAACAATCCTGTTTTACTATAAAGGAGTTCAGTGCTCCAGTGAGGGAATTCCCTGACACTAGTATCACTCATAACCACACAATCAATCCCCAACGAGACTTACCTTCTCTTGAATAACACTGTCAGTGTCAATAACAGCGTCAGCAAGACAAATGGAGCACTAACATTTATAAATGAACCCCAGATCTGGTATTCTCTGTTCTATAATAATGTGAGAACAATAAAACACCACAACACTCCCACTAAAGTCGTTTCATAAGGACAGTGGGGAAGTTTTTAATAGTATTATGACAACAAAAGTGTAAAAAATGGT
Source organism: Sinocyclocheilus rhinocerous (assembly GCF_001515625.1). NCBI lineage: Eukaryota > Metazoa > Chordata > Actinopteri > Cypriniformes > Cyprinidae > Sinocyclocheilus > Sinocyclocheilus rhinocerous. Next base: position 393,648 of record NW_015645536.1, read on the forward strand.
AGCAATAGAAAGTCAGTCAAGACTGGATTTCTTGTGAACACCACCTCCTTCCTTGTTCTATGTAACATACGGAGATGAAGTCTATCTTTCTGAGCCCATGCAGGGCATTGATTTGGCTGGCTTTTTAATCATTATCATGATCTGGTCAAAACTGACCATGAAAGCTGATGACTTCTATTTAGCATATACATGACATTCTATGTAACGCTTTAACTGTCCAAGGTTGTTTACTGGTTGTACCAGATAGGTGCATATCAAAGCACATAGAGTAAAAATGATGTAAAACAGTTTGTCCTTAAATCAGGCTTGTCGTGTAATGGACCATTTGCTTTTAACCTAAGATTTTTACCTTTTTTACCCTCATTTTATGTTTGATATTTCATTCCATCAAAACGGACATGTCAAAAAGATCCTTTCATCACTTTAAAAAACATAATTTGTGTTAACAATTGGGCCAAGCTGAAAAAAAATCACAGAAGTTGTTATGAGCCCCCAGAAGGGAGTGATATTATTATCTTTAATAAGAAGTATTCCACTTTTTTACTTTTTTGTGTAAAACTTGGCCAAGTTTTAAGATATAATATTTAAGAGTCAGACAGACAGATTCACATATTGATTCAAATGTTACCACAACTACAACTCATGCAAAGTCCTCCAAGTCCATCTGACAACTCTGGTCTAATTGGAGACACACTCCACTCCTGGAGATTTATCGGCAGACAGAGACTGGGTTTCCATGGAGATGCCCACAGTCCTGTCAAAGCCATCAACAAAAGGTCCAGGTGAAAATAAAAAAAAGTTGTACTGCCACATGATATTTCACAGCACATTTTGAACCTAAGGAACTTGCAAACTTGTTTAAATTTTTTTTTTTTTATTATTATTAAATAATTAATTTATTTATTTATTTTTGTCCATATATATATATATATATATATATATATAGTTACAAAAATACTTTTTTATTGTTATAAATAAAAATACTGTGAGAAGAAGAAGAAGAAGAAGAAGAAAAAATAAGAAGCTTTGTTTCTCAGGAATAAATAAATGCATATTAAAACATCAAAATAAAATAATGAAATATTATAATGGTTAAAGTAATTAAAATATAACAGTTTTTTGTAATAATATTTTATAGATTTTTATATTCTCTACAATCATAAGATAACTCACATAGGCGCTCTCTACAACTCTGCAATGCCTACAAATGATGGACGATTTGGCTGGAAGTGCCGTGGGAAAGCTCATTATTTCTCCATGAAGATTCCTAAGACTGTGTTTCAGGTGTCCATGCCAAACTGATCATGGTTACTAACAGCAAAGGATGTCAAGTTGAAGAAAAGATGCCATCTAACAGACAAAAGTGTGAGTTCCCCCTGTGCTGGAACTTAAAAAGAAAGCTCTGTTTCTACCAGCCAAGCCAGAATCATTTCATAGTGTCAGGAAACACAGAGGGTGGCAGTAATCCTGCATGGGAGGCCTAAAAGAAGGAAGTCTTCTTGAGTTGAGAAACCTAATTGAAACCCTCAACCTAAAATGATAAATGAAGTGACACAGCCACTCCTCCTACTTCTGATTTCAAGGAAGTGCTGGTGGCAATGAGATACGCTTAATGGTGATGCATGACAACAACAAAAGTATATAATATTTCCAGTGTCATTCCATTTTCTTGAAAAAGACAAAAAAATAACAGGGTAAGAAACAAACGAAATGATAATGGAGAGTGTCCACACATCTCCTTTTTTTTCTGTCTACAATCAAAGTAAAATGCGGGGCCAAATAACAAAATGAACAAAAAGTAACACAAAGCCAACCAGCCTCTTTGAATACCATATAAAAAGTGTTAGTAAAAAGTGTTAGCCTTTTCTGTTGCACTATTAATCCACACGGAGTATAATATGATCATTACTATCTGAATGTCACAATAGGCCTCACAAGGGTAAATCACGCAGATTGTTTGGTAATTATTGGCTGCAGTTTAAAAGCTCAATAGTGAACAAGGTCAAAGTTGAAACGTTCGAATTGAGTGTCACATTACAATACTTGACCTGCAACAAGTACATTGGAAAAAACTGAAGCAAGTCATTTAAAATGGCCTTTTTGAAAGTGGCATTAACCTTTTAACAAGTATAATCAATCAACTACAACATTTAGGATTTACTAACAGCTTGTGGCAGTGCAAACCCTCTTTTGAACTAAAAAACTACTGACATAATTTACTAGAGAAACCCAGTGAAATATTAACGATCAAAAGGTGGGACAGTTATTTTTTGTGGCTGACTTTACTAAATATTTATTTTTTAGATGCACAATGTATGGGAGGAGAATATTTGAATTAATCAGGCAAGATTAGTTATTTTGCGCCATTTTTAAACACCCATAAAAGTATATCTTAACCCATTTTGTGCTTCGCATGGCTGTAGCAGTGGCTAATTTGCACTACTTTTGATAGATTGCATTGGTCATTATGAACATGAGCTGGCTGCGTCTGTCTTCTTTAATTTGCACATTGTCAGTAGATCACATGCAGAACTTTTTTTCACATGCAGAAGGATTGTGGTTTCACACTAATTTGCCCTTTTTAGTAAATTTACTAAATTCAAATTTGCATTTGTGCAATTGCACACTTTGCGCCACTGCAGACAGAAAAAAAAAAGATTAAAAGCAAGAAAACAACTAACCATGCAAAGTTTATTTGTCCTGTGAACCAGACTAACTTGAATGTTTTTTGCATCTTTCTAGCCATTGTCTTGAGATGTGACTGTTCCACTTCATTTATTACATTTAAACGTGTATTAAGCACATTTGAATTGTTCTTTGACAGCTCAGTTAGACAACTGACCACAGAGTGATTCACAACTGTGAGAATTCAGTCACTAATTATAGATCTCGTGCCAAACATGGCAGGGACTTTATCCTACAGCGAAAACAAGAAAAAGGGGGAAAAAAATGTTGACAGAAGTAAGGGAGGGAAGCCCTAAGGGATGAGAATTCAGAAGGAAAGAATGGGGACGCATGTGCTTGAGCTGTCCCAAGGTCATATCATGCCGAGCTGAAGCAGGTGGCCTGGAGAAAAGACTGACAGCTCAGTGTAAAAGCACCTGCCTAACCATGCAGTGAGATCTAACGCTTAGTCAGGCTCGCTTTAACCTGCGAAACCTTTCTCACGGCCGGGCTGCAGATATGATGAGTTATTTCACTTCGGTAAACCAAAGAAATAAACATTCCTTTATTTAAAACAACTGCTTAGTGTAGCGGAAAGGGGAACCGCTGAGGGTCTGGGCGTGATAAAACTGTCAATGGCATATTAAAGGCCCCAAGCGTGGTAAGTGACCTGAAAACTTTAAATGAGGTCCAATGAAAGCCACAGTCCATCTCAAATACATCACTAGCTACCGCTGCCGACCTTTCCCCACGGTCCATAGCCCTCTACGGTTGTGTTTTATCAGCAATCAATAATACTAAATGTTCCACAAGTGATCTCCTTGGCTCAGAGGGCCCACCAGTGAATCCAGCCACGTATAATTAAAAGGACACCGCAACACTGCTCAGATTTCTGCCGGCTGTTCTCTAAGCCTACTGCTCAGGTCTAGGGACAATCTAATGCTTTGGTATTAACTGAAGCTTTGACCAAAATATGTTTTGTTTAACTGCAGAAGGGAAGGAGGTGGTTCTTATGATTTGGTCAAAAACATGTTATTATTTTCAATTTCAATATGACAAACATCTAAAAGTCATACTGCTGCTGCCTATACATCAATTCTATAAATCAATTTTGTCCTTGTATTTGCCTTATATTGCCAAATTTACCGCAAAGGTGACACGGAAGCATTTCTGAAGTGGCATTTAGGTGTCTTTACTTTTACTTGACTGTTTAATGCTGCCTTGCAAGTGGCTTAAATGTATTTGAACTTCAATTACAGTACAATTGAATATTTTGATACTGAGGTGGGTTGGACAGGCATAATTTAGCATGGTTTTAATGCACCATTTTATCTTTATACTGAATTTTGAACTGGCACAGTGCAGGCACAGAGCAGCCTTAACTTGGCTGTGTAAAGATGTTTTATGTGGACATAAATAGGGTTAAATAAATTTTTGTTTAGTTAGGAACAGGATCTCTGTTATAGTTAATTCACATTATTATTATTATTATTATTATTATTATTATTATTATTATTATTGTTGTTGTTGTTGTTGTTGTTGTTTATTTATATATTTATTTATTTATATTTCCGGAACCTTGTCAACCTAAATACAACATTACAACAATATATATACTAATAATACTGATACTAATACTACTAATATAATTTTTTTTATTCAATATTATTATTTATTTATTTGTTTGTTTGTTTGTTTGTTTATTTATTTATTTATAAGATAAGAAATATACCTGTGCACCAAACTACGGATAGAAAATGAATCATACTCAAACCACCTCCAGAAACGGACTGAGTGGTTATATACAGCAAACTGCTCTGCGGTGAAGATACCGTATATCAAGACACCAAGCTCAATGTATGCTTCGAATGTCAACCCTTTCACTTTAAAGCATGCAGTGCAAGCTTACTCTATATTCAATTACATCGACTGTCATTTAACAATTTAAAATTATAATGCAATTAATTGTGCTTCCCTAGAAGGAGGAACATCAAAGGAGTTTCTCAAAAGAGAATAAACCATCTTCCAAAACAGTATTGGCCTCTGGGTTACCTACAGTGAGAATGTATTTAAATCAACAACTTATGCATTGTGCATGAGGAAGCCGCCAATTCTAAGTGAAGTCCATCAGGTTTACCCATGAGGATGGAAGAGAAAGATTTCATAAATTATCTTATCATTTGGATCTCAACGTTGCATCTACTTTCCACCTTATCTCTCCTCCTGTGTGTTGAGAATCCATTCTCAGATAGATTTCCATTCCAGAATTCCATTCAGAGATAGTGAAAATGACATTGCCTGAATCACTAGCATGAGGAACCATAAATATCATTCCTGATTGAAAAGCAGTGTGAGCGAGAGCTCCACCACTAAAACAATACAGCCCTCCCTGAGCAGCTCTGACCCGAGGTGAAGGTTAAAGATACTCTCACAGAGAGAGTGGAGCCCTGCCAAAAGAGGCTGGAGAGAAAATCCTTTGTTTCTCCTCACCCACCGGATTTAGTCAGAATGCGTTATCTCCTCAGAGAGAGGCAGACAAAGCGGATGCCAAGTGCAAGCGAGCGCACTCATGCCATGTGCCAAAACTGCATTCAAATTAAGACATGGAGACCAACTGATGACTACAGTCACACTTTTTACCAGCTTCAATCACTTTCAAGTACATTGTCCAAGTTCCAAATCAAGCAATACAAAGAATTGAAACAAGAACTGCATGAACTACCATTCAGGAGTTTGATGTTTGTACGATTTTTTGAACAAAATTATTATTCAGCATGGATGCGTTAAATCGATCAAAAGTGGCACCGATGTCTTTTACATTGTTGCAAAAAAAAAAAAAAACTATTTCAAATAAACACTGTTCTTTCTGAATTTTCTATTCATCAAAGAGTCTTGAAAAATGTATTAAGTTTTCCACAAAAACATTAAGCAGCACAACTGTTTTCAATATCTCTGTGTCAAATCTCTGTGACGATACATCGTCGTATCGATGTATAGAACACAGCACTAATTCATATTGCTTGTAGATGTTACTACACTTCAAGTGAAGTTAACCTGTGGCAAATTCAATTGAATGGGTATGATTTGGAACGACACACACATCTTTATAAAAGGTCTAACATCTGAAAATGCATATCAGAGCAAAAACATTCAGAGTTCAGAAAAAAAATCTGCTTCATTGAAAGTTCACAGAATCATGTAGCCTTCATTATCCATAATGGAAGACGTTTGAAACAACTAGAACTCTTCCTATAGCTGGCCTCCTGGCCAAACTGAGCAACTGATGGAGAAGGGCCTTGCCTAGACTGGTGCCCAAGATGCTGATGGTCACTCTAGTTGAGCTCCATGATCATACATGCAGATGGGAGAAACCTACAGAAGGCCAAACATCACTGCAACACTCCACCGATCTGGGCTTTATGTCGGTGAGGCCAGACTCAATCTTCTCCTCAGTGAAGACACACAAAAACCCACTTGGAATTTGCAAAAAAGCACCTAAAGGACTCTTAAACTGTGAGAAACAAGATTCTCTGGTCAGATGAACCTCAATTCCAAGCATAATGTTTGAAGGAAACCAGGCACTGCTCATCACCTGCAGAGTACCATCCCAAAAGTAAAGTGTGCTGGTAGAAATATTGAGATAGCCTTGATGAAAACCTAGTCCAGAGCATTCAGAACCTCAGACTGGGCAACAGGACAATTAACCTAAACACAGCAAGATTAGCTTATAGACAAGTCTGTGAATGTCCTTGAGTGGCCCAGCCAGAGCCTGAGTTGAACCCAATGAAATATTTCTGGAGAAACCTGAAAATGTGCATCTGCCCTCATCTGACCTGACAGAGCTTGAGAGGTGAAGAGGTGAGGAGAAGAATGGCAGATGATTGCCAAAAGCTGATGTGCAAAGCTTGTCGCATCATACCCAAAAAGACTTGAGGCTGTTAAGGTGCTTCAGCTAAGTAATGAGTTAAGGGTGTGAATACTTATTCAATGTACTTATTTCAGTGTTTTTATTTTTAATACATTTACAAAGTTGTGACAGTTCTGCTTTTGCTTTGTCATTATGGTGTATGGAGTGTAGATTGATGTGGGGGGAAAAAAAATATTTAAAGCAGTTTAACATAAAACTGCAACATAAAACGTGAAATAAATGAAGGGGTATGAATACTTTTGCAAGGTATATTTAAATACAGTAAAACAGAGAAACATTGCAATCTTATTACAATTTAATATTTTAATATATTTTAAAATGTAATTTCCTGGATTCCTGGATGACAAAGTTAGGGTGACCATACGTCCTCTTTTCCCCAGACATGTCCTCTTTTTGGACCTAAAAAATGTGTCAGGCCGGGATTTCTTTATCGCCCAAAATGTCCGGGATTCGGCTTTTTTCTTTATCCCGCTCCCGCTGAATTTCTGACCATTGCCACCTGCTCCCGCAATATGTGTTTCGCTCCCGCGATTTTCGTGTCCACTCCTTTAAACATTCTAATATTGTGTATAATTTTGGGAGCCGCTCTCAATATGCGGTGTATTTAAATCTCTTTTGAATGAGCTACAATGACCCTAAGCACACAGCAAGAGTGGCTTATAGACTACTCTGTGAATGCCCTTGAGTGGCCCAGCCAGAGCCTGAGTTGAACCCAATCAAATATTTCTGGAGAAACCTGAAAATGTGCATCTGCCCCCATCCAACCTGACAGAGCTTGAGAGGTGAAGAGGTGAGGAGAAGAATGGCAGATGATTGCCAAAAGCTGATGTGCAAAGCTTGTCGCATCATACCCAAAAAGACTTGAGGCTGTTAAGGTGCTTCAGCTAAGTAATGAGTTAAGGGTGTGAATACTTATTCAATGTACTTATTTCAGTGTTTTTATTTTTAATACATTTACAAAGTTGTGACAGTTCTGCTTTTGCTTTGTCATTATGGTGTATGGAGTGTAGATTGATGTGGGGGGAAAAAAAATATTTAAAGCAGTTTAACATAAAACTGCAACATAAAACGTGAAATAAATGAAGGGGTATGAATACTTTTGCAAGGCACTGTATATATATATAAAATACAAAATATTAAAAAAATGTAATTAGTACTAATAAAAATAGCAAAGCAGCACGGCAAATCATCCATGCTAAATTGAGTTAAAATTGAGTTAAATTGGAGGGTTTGCAACACATTTAACTTCCAAAACATGACATATTTTTGTATTTAAAAGAATTCAGGGGGAAAAATGTAGAGATAGATTTGACTAGACATTGAAAAGCTGGCTTTGATATTATTAGTTATTATCATTTTGCATTGGCAATGCAGCCTTGTTTACATCGGCAGAAAAGCTGTTGCAATGCGATGAACTAAACAAAAACATTTTGTTCTTCAGAATAGTGTGCAAATCAATTTTGATTTCACATTGTCTGCAGAAGAATCGCTCTGCAGCCAGATGGTCTTGATAATCCTTGGATGACGTTTTCATCCTGCGTGTTCATGCCCACATTCCTTGACAAAGCTTTCCTCAAACAGACAGGTTGCTTGAGCATTTTTGGTTGATGTAAAGATGACCAGACAGACTCTGCAACTGCAGCAGTATTAGCGAGCGCTTTGAGCTTAGACTACATAAGAAGCACTGGCTGGCAGATGACTCAGTGTGTCACATGGGCCTCGACGGAATTATTAGGCGGCGATGCCATGGCCACACGTCAATTCCGTGTTAGTCACAGTCAAGGGCTTTAAAAGAGCAAGGGCGCTCGGAAGCCTCTTACCCCTGTCGCCTGTCCTTCTTTCATGTTTGCGGCATGGCGAAGTGAGATTTCTCTCTTCTCTTCCTCCCCCCTCATGTTCTTCATGATTGCATCAATATTTTTATATTTTTCTCATCCCAAACACCCAGAGCTGTTGTAACAGTGATTGTGCAGCGATTTGAGAATTGGTTTTTGCAAACCGTAATTAGAACATGATCCATCTCAGCTGAGTTTAAAAAGTCTTTTATTGTGGGAAAAAGACAATTTTTTTATTTATTTAGTATTAAGCAGGCAAGATTATGCAACATGCTGCAAGATTTGCACTATAAAAAAAGAGGAATTTAAATACATTAGTTCTAAAATTATTAAAGAAAAACAAACAGTCCCCCCTTTAGCATACTTGCTCAACCCAGATTAGTCTGCCTTCATCTAAATTAACAAAAAAGATTAGGATAAGAAAAAAACAAGGTATAGTTACATCAAAAGAGTTTTCTCTGAGGAGGCAATGCAGGCAGCGCTTACACAAAAATATACACTACACACCTGTTAAAGTTTGGAATAACTAAGATTTCGTTTTCGAAAGGAGTCATTTAGGCTCACTGCATTGCCCCTTATATGTCAGGCCGGGATTTCTTTATCGCCCAAAATGTCCGGGATTCGGCTTTTTTCTTTATCCCGCTCCCGCTGAATTTCTGACCATTGCCACCTGCTCCCGCAATATGTGTTTCGCTCCCGCGATTTTCGTGTCCACTCCTTTAAACATTCTAGTATTGTGTATAATTTTGGCACATCAGGGAGCCACTCTCAGTATGCGGAGTATTTAAATCTCTTTTAAATGAGCGTTCGTGCTGGTCACTTTCACTTTCGATTTCGCGATCACATGCACTCTGTGTAAAGGATGCACATCTTGCAAGATAAGATATTTGTCAGTGAGCTCAGGATCTGTTAAGCAGCAAATACTCCATGGTGTTGTCAGTCATCTCTCCTTATTCTTGACCTGGCTGTGATCAGTCAAATCTGACTACTGCAGCTCTTTTTGGATGCAGGGTTGCCAAGTCCGTGTTTTTTCCACATAATTGGGCTACTTTTAAACTGTCGTCATGGGTTGATTTCCCCAAGTGGGTTAAAGGTTTGAAATATTGCATAAAATATGTTTGACTGAAATGCCTGTATTGAAACATTTTGCATTCAACCTATGATAGAACATTTTTATGGACTTTTTCATTAACTGTTCCCTCCTGGTGGAATGACCTGCCCAACTCAATCCAAGCAGCTAAGTCCTTAATAATTTTCAAGAAATGGCAGAAAATACATCTCTTTCATCTTTATATGACCCTCTAACTCTAGCACTCTCTATTCTATTTCTATTCTAACTACTTGTTTTATTTAAAAATATAAGAGCTTTTAACACTAGCATTCTCTATGCTTTCTTTATTCTTTCTACTTATTTTATTTTTATTTATTATAAATAATGACCTTCTAACACAAGCATTATCTATTTTTTTCTGTTCTATTGATTTGTTTCATTTTTATTTAAAAATGAGTCTCTAACACTAGCATTCCCTATTCTTATTATATTCTATCTACTTGTTTTCTTTTTATTTATTCTAAAAACAAAACAAGCAAACAAACAAAAATAAAACTTTGCTACGTATACATTACGAATGCTACGTTAGGCGAAACCCCGCTTCCTCATAGTGATTTCAAAGGAGACAGAATAATAATTTTCTGTTCCTTTTTCCTTTTTTTCTGTAAGAGGCTGCAATGACGATATTGAACTGCTGTTAGCATCTTATCTACCAAATTCCTGCAGCAAGTGTTTGTGCAGAGGACAATGAGAGAGGAAGGTGAAAAATACTAATTGAAAAAATACAGAAAAACCAAAGTGAGGCATTGCCGCTTTGTTCCATTTTTAAAATGAATACATAAAGCACAAAGTAGTTCACTAAAAGTTCAACAACATACTTGAACGGATACAGCTCAAAACTTTGTTCACATTTGAGAATGAAAAACGTCTCGGTTACTTGTGTAACCCTCGTTCCCTGAAGGAGGGAACGGAGACGTCACGCTGGTGACCGACGAATTTGGGGATCTCGCCAGAGAGACCAATCCACTTCGAGTTTAACTAAATGAGCCATTGGACATTGGCATGCGGAATTCACATCTAGCTGCCACACCCCACAGCGCGGGTATAAGAGGCAGCAGGTGCACCGCATTAATTCATGTTTTTGCTGAGGAGCCAAGCCGGTGACCCGGCAGCTCAGCAGTGGTACAGCAACCGTGGTAACAGGACATGACATCTCCATTCCCTCCTTCAGGGAACGAGTGTTACACAAGTAACCGAGACATTCCCTTTCAGTCGGTAGCGCTCCTCCTGCGCATGATATGAGACTGCTTCTGCGCCGCTGAAAACTGCTGGACAAACCTCTCGATCGCGTTGCCGAAAAGGCCTGCCTGTGATACAGGAGCATTCAGGAATTGCACCTTATCATGCTCCTTCATATCAGCCAGACACAGCCAGAGATGGCGCTCCTGGACCACCAAGGTGGACATCGCACGACCCAGAGACTGTGCAGCTACCTTCATCGCTCGGAGCTTTGACCTGATGAACCTGCAATAACGCCATGGCGTGAAGGGCAGAGGCCGCCTCCCCACAAGCTCTGTAAGCACTGCCAGTTAGATCTGATGAATACTTACAGGCCCGCGAGGGGAGACACGGGTCACCCCGCAGAGTAGTGGCAGCCGTAGGGCACAGTTGCACGGCCAAAGACCGCTCCACCAAGGGAATGCCCGTGTACCCCAAAGCAGCCCCGCCATCGGGGGTGGTGAGGGAGGAGGAGCTGAACGATTGTTTCTGGCAGTAAAAGGTGCCTTCCATGATCTCGTGAGCTCCTCATGCACCTCCGGGAAGAATGGCACCAGTGGGGGGCGCTGAGAACCAGCGCGGCCCCCACCGACGAACCACTCATCCAGCCTCGAATGACCGGGACGTGGTGGAGGATTCCACACGAGCCTGACATTCTCAGCGGCCCGGGAAAGCATAGCCGTCATCTCTGGGTCTGACTCGGGCAATGCCACTCTCCCCTAAGGGGGAAAGCAGTTGAGTCGTCATCCCCGGAGAGAGAGAGAGCGCCCTCCGATGCAGCGATTGACATCTGGTCGTCAGGGGGAGCACAGAAGGATACGGGCCCAGCAGAGGGCCCAGCGTGCACCTCCGGCAGCTCTACCGGCTGTGGAGCACTTGAGGGGTGTGGAACCTCCTTTGGAGAAGCCCTCACCGTGATCCTCAAATCACCTCAGACTCCACCGGAAGCAGGGCGAACGCTGGATCACGGCAGAGGCAGAGGGACTTTTATGCAACTCCGAGATGGTCATGTCCCCATAAGGAGAACATGCACCATCCACGAAAGCGTCCTCAGCGATCATGATTGTCCTGAGGTGCCAGGTAACAACCACATCCAGAAACGCACGGGTGATAAGACATCTTTAAAAAGACACAATCACCCGTGTTGCTCTTTTAGGGATAGCTCTTTTAGTGCCGAAGCATGCAGGGGAGCTGACCACCGCACACTCCTGGTGTGGCTGTCTAAACGAAGGGCGATCCCCGTGAGAGAGTGACCACTGCTGCTGACTGCCATAACACCCGCACTAGCTTTGCAATCACTCAAGGGACTTTTTCCCTTGTTTTTTTAAGGAACTATTCTTTTAAAACGTTTTTGTTATAGTTATCATTACAGTTGTCATCCTTACATTGAACAGGCCTTTACGCTACAAGTAATTCATGAATACAAATGCAATAAAAGTGTCATGCCAATTGTGACGGTTCCCGTTGGAATTTGGGTGATTTGTAGCTCCGCCTACGACTCGCCTCAATCTGCAGTCCATTGCCTACACCTGCCGCTGTGGTTCAGACGCTCCTTTAAAAACAGATATTAGTAGAGACAAAGGAGTCTTGGACTTGGGATATTGGGTTGTGTTTGGTTTGATTTGTATTGGTTTGAGCACTTTTACATGGCTACAACAGCACATTACACTAGCAGCCAGGCACCCCGCTTTACACACTGATGATGCTGACGTTTTCAGAAATATTATCTTTTCTGTTGTGTTTTGTTCTATTATAGTGATTTTTCCTATTGAGCCTTATGATTTCGTGTGTCCCTCCTTTTGTTGCTTCCCTTCGAGCCAGGGGTTGTAACAAATTGGGGGCTCGTCCTCGTTTAGTTTCGTAAAAAGAAGAAAAAAAAAATTCTTAAGTACGATACTTTGGTAATTGTTTTTTTGGGAGGCACGCATATTAGTTTATACCCGAGTTTTAGTCGTCGTGCAAAATCACCAGGTGGTAAGTACATATGTGCAATATAATTTTTTTGAATGTGAGTTTTCCCTGTTAGGTATAGTGGCATTTTTCTTTTGAGACATGTTGAGTTTGTTGTTTTTGTGTAGTGTTGCGGTGAACGTGGGTAGTAGTATTTATCTCGGGGGCACATCCGTGGTGTTGAAGGCGTCGCTGGTTTTACCGGTTGCGTTTTCACCCAGCGGGCTACAGTGCGTAAATTCTGCTATGCCCTGTTGTACCACATCAAACTGATCTCAAATCAGTGCCCAGCCTGTTTCTGAAGCTTGTACAGCAGGGAAACAGTGGGAGGAATGTAAGCATTTGGCCTGGCTCCAGTCTACAGAGCCTGGGGCAGACAAGGCCCGGTTGCTGTCACATCTTCATATCGACTCCACAAGAGCAGACAGTACATGAGCGCATCCACCACTGCTATGCAAACTCCCACAGAGAGACTTCATGTTATGTTTGTTAATTAATGGTTGTGACGGTTCCCGTTATTTGAATTTGGGTGAATTGTGATTTGCAGCTCCGCCTACGACTCACCTCAATTTGCAGTCCATTGCCTACAGCTGCCGCTGTGGTTCAGACGCTCCTTTAAAGGAGATACTGGCAGAGACAAAGGAGTCTTGGACTTGGGATATTGGTTTGATTTGTATTGTTTTGAGCACTTTTACATGGCTACAACAGCACATTACACCAGCAGCCAGGCACCCCGCTTTACACACTGATGATGCTGACGTTTTCAGAAATATTATCTTTTCTGTTGTGTTTTGTTCTATTATAGTGATTTTTCCTATTGAGCCTTATGATTTCGTGTGTCCCTCCTTTTGTTGCTTCCCTTCGAGCCAGGGGTTGTAACAAATTGGGGGCTCGTCCTCGTTTAGTTTCGTAAAAAGAAGAAAAAAAAAATTCTTAAGTACGATACTTTGGTAATTGTTTTTTGGGACGCATACATATTAGTTCATACCCGAGTTTGTTTAGTCGTCGTGCGAAATCACCAGTTGGTAAGTACATATGTGCAATATTCTTTTTTTGAATGTGAGTTTTCCCTGTTAGGTATAGCCACAAAAAACTACAGGAACTACCGACATTTGTCACACCTGTAAAAAGTAGTTCTTTAATTTGACACAAACATAAGTTCAGTAGTCTGTTCTGTAGATTCTCAAAACAGTGAGAATATTTGTCAAACAATGAAAGCTCCTGTTTGAGAACAATGCATGTGTGAGCTGTTGCTTCCCACTAAACATTCCTGATGAGTCAGTGAGCTATAGTTTGAACCTTGTTCAGTGTATTGAGCTGTCTGAATGAAGTGAATCAACTGAAATGGTGTCTAAGTGCCAGAGAGACAGACACAGAAGACACCTGCAGTCAGTGCGCCTCAGGAAATGTATTCAATGTGTCAGGGTCGATGACAATACAAGACACATGTCAACACGCTTATATTTTTCATCTGAATGACAGATCACCTGTTACAGATAATATATTTAAACAACCTTGACTTAAGAAGGTCAATCATATATATTAAATAAAAATAATGTCTCTTCTGTGCTGCAAATGGGCCTGTGAGTTATTCTAAACAAAAGCTAACAAAGGCAAGAGGAGAACATTCCCATCAATGTAATTCTACAGGAAGGGTTAACAAGATGCTTACATAAGGCATTGGCTGGTAGAATGAACTCAGGCAAGCACAAAAACCATGAACAGGCTCAAGTTAATCTGTTTATTGAAACTGGCATGCCTACAAGGCCGTGTGACACGCAAGCTTTCAAAAAATGTTACGCCACTGTCAACCCAAAATTAACATGCCAATTAGCTGCCTTAGTAAATGCACTAAGTGCACAGAAAATGGATATGGAGAAACATTGAATCAAAGAGTCACACACAAGGTCAGACAAGCACATTAAGTAACTATACGTACAAGGATCACGGGGAAAAGAGGTCTGGCGGCTTCATTTGTGGAGATCATTAAATGCTTTTAGCATTACTATACTTAGTATAGTATGCATTGATAAGCATGCATCAAATACAGGTGCATATCAATAAATTAGAATGTCGTGGAAAAGTTCATTTATTTCAGTAAACCATCATATATTGTATGCATGCATTGAGGGAAACTCTGGCCTTAAATCTGGTTCTATATGGAGAAAAATCCTGGAATGTTTTCCTCAAAGACCTTAATTTCTTTTTGACTAAAGAAAGAAAGACTTGGATGACATTGTGGTGTGTAAATTATCAGATTTTTTTTTATTATTCTGGAAGTGAACTAATCCTTTCAAAATAAGGTTATGTTAATAGTGAGGCAGTATATTATGCATAATATATAATTAAATAAAATTTATTTTATTTTATTTTATTGTAAAATGGATGGCTTCCATTGAGGTAAATGGAAAATAATGTATGTTAATAATAATGTATGTATGTTGACCTACATCTATGTTTTATTTGTCACAATTAGACAATCAAACCTATTTTAATTAACACATTTATGCTTCACAACATTATAGTACTCTCTTTAGGAAGTGCTAAATGAATGTTATGTATATTCTTTGATATAATAATAAAGTAAACATGCATGTGCCATTGATATCTTTAACTTTAGCAAGACAAATTCCATGTCTTTGTTAAAAGGCTGTAACTGTGAAGAAAAAATAAAGAAATAAATATATATATACATATATAGTGAGAATGTGTAAATACTTTTAAAGTGTTATATAAATGTTTAATAAATAAAAAGTCCAGGGGTGGATTTTAAGTTTTTGGCTGACTCAAAAGTAAGAAAATCTGTATGAAATTCAGACTCAAAGTGGAGGCGGTGTATTAGCATAGCATGAGTGCTCAGATAGGGCAGCATTTTAAAGCTAGCAATATGCACCGTATCAATAAATAAAAAGGCCAGAAAATACTTCAAAAATGACAGAAATATAGATAATCTAAGCAAAATGAATTGACATAAATGGGTCGGAAAAAACCTGCATTGAGAAGCACGTGGCTCAAGTGGCACACTGCATTAGTGAAGAGGACAAGATCTTTTGTGGTGTCTTGTGTCATATCTTTGCTGTGGGGGAGGAGACGCAAGGTTAAGTTTGCCGAGCTTTGAAGCTAGAGGCGAAAGTACAAAGAGGAAGAAAATAAACCAAAATGAGACACATTAAGGTTCAGGGTCTAGGCTTAGTCATGACCAGCTAAGCTAAAATATAAATTAGTGCATTAAGCCAAAATTAAAAGAGTGCGAGAGTGTTTGCACTCCATAAAATGGAGTGGACTACAAAGACTTTTCTAACAGACTATTAGGAATGGAGACGACAAAACCCTGATAAATGGCTGAAGCCATGGCCTAGCGGTTATCACATGTCCTCCACACACACTGAGCTGTGGCGCCCATGTGGAAGATGAATATGTCCTGTTTCAGTACATCCTCCATCATGTCTAAAAACTATTTTCTCTCTCATGCTTAAAAAAAGCTATCCATGCCATCTCTTTCAGAAAAAGAGTTCATACTTTGAAATGCCAACTTCCAACAAAATTTGGAAATAAGAGACAGCATCATGGACATTTAAACTGAGGGGACACCAAGTGAGCAAAGAAAAAAGTGAATATAATTGCATATAAGATTAACATAAAGAAATAAGTGTACTTACAAAAAAATGTTATACTATTTCCATACACATATACATACATACACACAAACATGAATCAAATGTAGCGTTAGATCTGGCAGGTCACGTTAGTCAAGCTCGTGTCAGCTGACTCTCAGCTGATCCACGTCTACCTATAGGTATGCAACACCAAGCACAGCACCCATATATAAGGTCCTTCAGTATTAACAGCAGCTTTCGTGTTGCTCAATAGCTAATTACCCACATCCATCCCCAACTCCTCCTCTAATCCAGTCAGGATTCGGCCTTCTGACTCCCCTTTGAATCAGACTAATTTCTAAAATGTTTACATTAAATTATTTAACATAAATGATATCTGCAATACATTGATGTTGGTTCTGTTCTGATTACCCTATGGGGGTTATTGCTGCTCTCCCTCCTCTCATCCATGCTAGGCTGCATGTATGCGCAGGGAGTTCTTGCCCAGAACTGAATCATACCGCCAATCCAAACTGTATGCTAAATGTTAGTCATCTTTGATGATAGTGGTCCTGACAGAATTTACAACTATATATTTTGAATTAATGTATTATCATATAATACATATTATTCACAAGCACAAAAACAAATTATTTACACAAAAAAAATAGGGCTGTTGATTTAACCCTTTGAGCGGTACGGTCCCACATATGGGATTTTTATTTCCGTGCCCCTGGGAGTACGGTCCCACATATGGGATTTAGAACGTTCGGTGACGTCACATAACTGCCAAATTCAAACTGTGGTTTCGCGCGTTGGCTGATGCTGAGCCAGAGAGAGATGTGCACTGCGCTTGTCATATTATCACAACTATGCAGTGTTTTTAACCACATAATGTTTATTTTAGGTTTCAGACATTTAAATACACATAACTACTAGTAAAACAATACATTTAGAGTTTGTAAAATACACACATATGTCTATGGAAGCAACAATAACAATCCATTCAAATTTAATTTGCCGATGTGTTTTATTCATATCAGATACACATAGTGTAAGTAACTATAAAGTTCACTCTATTCTTCACCCAGTTCACCGGCCACTTATTACTTGTATTTCGGGAGAAATTGATGAATTCACGTGCTGTAAGTCCAACTGACAGGACTCTCTGAACTGCAGCGCGAACAAACATGGCTGCGCCCATCTCACGTTACAGTTAACGATCAAGATCATTTAGAAAGTTTTTTAAACTACAAAACACACTCATTTACACATATTTGTGAATCGGAATATCAGATAGTTGATGA
>NW_015645536.1:411899-422095 GCF_001515625.1 Sinocyclocheilus rhinocerous
CTTAACCACATAATGCATATTTTAGGTTTCAGACATTTAAATACATATAAGTACTAGTAAAACAATACATTTAGAGTTTGTAAAATACACACATATGTCTATGGAAGCAACAATAACAATCCATTCAAATTTAATTTGCCGATGTGTTTTATTCATATCAGATACACATAGTGTAAGTAACTATAAAGTTCACTCTATTCTTCACCCAGTTTACCGGCCACTTATTACTTGTATTTCAGGAGAAATTGATGAATTCACATGCTGTAAATCCGACTGACAGGACTCTCTGAACTGCAGCGCGAACAAACATGGCGGCATCCATCTCACATTACAGATCATGATCAAGATCATTTAGAAAGGTTTTTAAACAACAAAACACACTCATATCTGCCATGCCGTGTCGTCATGGAAACCATAAGGGGAAACGTTCTAAAATAACAGTCGACTTAAAAAAACTCACTCTGGGGGGACCGCTAGAATATTTTAAACTCACCACTGAAAGGGTTAACACATTGATTTGTTGTTACTAATTATGGAAAAATTAACAGGGTGCAGGATGACGACGGCATGATATAACCTATTAGAACACAGTTATATGCCCCTGAAATTGAAGATATGAGCGCCAAAAAAATATTACACAAATTAAAGTGTTGTTTTTGTTTGTTTGCTTTTACTGAATATCTGCATATTTGCAAATGTGACATTGATTTCATACAGCAGTTCAATAAAGTTATTATTGTGTTACATTTTAGACATAATGTCGTCAGTATTGTATTTTGCACATCATTAACACTTATTTAATACCCATTAATTTTACAGCCTTTTTAAAAATAATGTTTCTGAAAATAATGCTATGGCCACATTGTAACCTTAAAGGGGTCATATGATGCGATTTCAAATTTTCCTTTCTCTTTGGAGTGTTACAAGCTCTTGGTGCATAAAGAAGATCTGTAAAGTTGCAAACACTAAAGTCTTAAAACCAAAGAGATATTCTTTATAAAAGTTAAGAGTTAACCACACCCTCCTATGTAATATATTCTATGATGAATCAAAATATTTCTATCTAAAGCTACTTTTTTTGTAATATCATTTAACACAATTAAGAATTTAAATTATCTTTATCTTTTCTCAGCCCAAATTGATTTGTGAATAATTTGCGATGAATTCGATTCATTATATTTTTTTTAGTTTAATTGCTCGACAGCCCTATTAAAAATGTATGCTTAATAAATAATAGATATACTTATATATTAATTGTGTTTAAAAAAATGAATTTATATTTATTTAAATTATGTTTTAAAAATAGCTTGACCAATCTTCTGTGGATAAGCTTCCTATAAGGGCCTTTCGCACCGCGGGAACCTTTTCATAGTACCAGAACTAATTGTGGAACTACCCACTTTTTGGCGTTTTCGCACCGCCGGAACTGGGTGCGATTTTAGTAATCTGTCCAGCCTCTATAGACAAAAAGTGTCTGTGCACATCCAGAAACCTCTATAATATACCTACAACTACAGAAAACAAAAAAAGTTCTGAATAAAAACAACCAATTTACATTTCTGCAATGTTGCTGCCAAAAACAAAAACAAACTACTAGCAAATACCAGCCATAATCGCTAGATAACAAGTTATTTTAGAACCTTAATTGCCTTTATGAGGAAGCCAAATGTTGGAGTGGAACTAGGCAAGTCAATAATTAGCAATCAATGACATGAGAACAGTTTGTATCGCCCCAGGCCATTCTCATTAGTCTGTTTAATACATGCGAATATACCCTCAGCTAATCAATCTCTGATACCTTTTTGAAAGATCACTTTCATCATCTTCACATGATAATGATCTGAGTCTCTCAGCCCCACATTTAATATTTAAACAGAATCAACCCTCTCTCTTCAGTAACTCAAACACTGATGCAAATAGGGCTGCATGACATCGAAATAAAATCAATATTGCCATATGGCTTTGTGTGACTGTCATATCGCACAGACTGTGATTTAATATGTTTTACCAGTTTCAAAGGGAAGTGTGGCATTTACACACATGTAGTTATTGAAACTTTCAAAACTAAATATTGCAATGATTTTTCCAATACATGCACTGGAAGGTGATAAGTATGACAGGTGAGTGTTGGGAAGGGAGTGACGTCTGGAGGGGATCATGAGCAGATAATGCAGTGTGCATGTCTTATTTATGAGCTCTCATAATGGAGCAGGAGGGTTGGGATGGAAAGCACTGTCTGGAATATGACATAACGTCGACAGGGACGGAAAATGGACTTTATGTTTCCGTGTTGTGCTGTATATGCGCATAAACGTCTGAGTGTGTGTTTTCAAAGATGCCCTATTTGAAACGTCCACTGTTTCTAATATGCAATTATGCAATTATGATAGAAAATTATAATTTTCTAATGAAGCAGCACATTCAAAGGACTGTCTAATACTGTGCGCTTTGATGAAGTGTGTGATGTAATCCCTCTTAATCAGGCAATTTATTAATGATCTGCACATGCAGGGTGTCTAAAAACCATGAAAATGCTGCATTTGAATACTGCCAAGAAAGAGAGAGAGAGAGAGAGAGAGAGAGAGAAAGCTGGTGAAACAGTTACATTAATTCAAGTAGCTTCCTCTGCAGAATATGGTCCTTGAATAATGCAGGCTGAAGTGAAATGTTTTTTTTTTTTTTTCTTCCCCTGTAAGAAATTGTGTCTCCAGTGACTTGGTCAAGAGAAAAAATGACAGATGATTAAAACAGCTAATGGTTAAGTTACTTGTGTGTATGCACACACAGAAGGCAAAATCATGTCATTGTTAACTTTGACAGAATATGGAAAAAAAACAGCCAGTTGCAGTGCAAACATAATTTGCATATAAGGTTAGATGGATTAGAGTTTTTAATCTTAAGGTAATAAATTGTCACCAGTGCACCCACATAATTTTTCACATTCACACACAGTAGCTTAAAACACTCACACTGTAAGGTTTGAAAGTAACTTCACAAGAAAGATCCCTATTGACTACAAACTCAAAATTTTCTTGCCCCTCCTCATTTTATATCTGTTTCTAGTCATGTTTAAATGTGCCATTTTCCCTGGAAGTCATGCGGGTCATTAATAAAGAGTTTAATAGAGTTATGTTTGGAATCCTTTACTAGGACTTGAATGTTTCTCAAATTCCTCTCATTACTCTTTTCTACTGCGACGAGTAGTTTCTCTGCACTAAACATGAATCACAGATCATCTGTGCCACAAACAACAGCAAATAAGGCCAGGTCACACCAAACAAAGTAGTGAATTATGTCTCAGTAAAGTCTGAAAAACAATAACTAAAACATGAAAAAGGTACAGAAGTGAGACTTTGGTAGCTGGAAATACATGAACAGAAAATTATTTCTTAAGTCAGGACCTCAACATGCTCTCAGACTGACTCATTCCTGATGAATTACACAGAACTTTCAGTAATTAATTTATTTGAATAAAAAGTTCATTCATAAATGAAAATTATCTGGGGGACACGAAAGGAGAACATTTAGCCTAAAGAATGTACTTGTTCTTTTGCGTTCCATTTGGGTTTGGAATGACATGAGGGTGAGTAAATGATGGCAATTTTAACTTTAGGGTGAGCTATTCTTCTAAGCTAATTATGGCATTTAAATGCTTCTGTATCAATTCCATTCCCTACGTCCAATAACAAGCCAACATCAGTGCCTTTCAATATTCTCTGCACTCTACCTTGAATGGCAAAGCCTTGTGGGACACTAAGCCAAACAGCACAAAAACCCTTTCAGCCTGACTCGGCTTTGCCAAAAAATTTGATTATGTTGTCTTCACATCGGCCCTAAAGTCTAAGACATGGAGTCAGATCCTATGTCCTTCTTTGCACTGCCAGCATTTGGTGTTCTACATCGAGTACTGCCCACAAACTTTTAACATCTTGCTTAGTATTATTATTATTATTGCAGAAAAAGAGAAAAGTACCCTGAAGCTATAGGAATCGATAAAAGGGGGGAGGAAAAAGCTGGAAAGTTTACTTGAGGGCCATTCGCACATAAAGCTTTTGCACAAGTTTCAACATGATTGATGCTACGTATAAGATGTTCTCGCAATTACACTACTGGGGCGATATATACATATAAAAGTAACTGTTTAAATTAACTGAAGTATATACTAAACTGTTTTTTGGGGTTGAATTTTCAGCAAAAAACTGCCATAGTATAGTTACTGCTGGCATAAACCTTATATCATGATAATTTTTGATCATACCTCCAAGTCATGTTTGAGCAAAACTGTTAAAACCAGATACTCTAGCAGTATTAAAACTGTAAAAAGTGTATTGTGGGCTGTTTTGAATAACAGCATCATTTAAAAGTGCTAATTTAAAAGTAGTTCACTCTTAGCTAGAATTAAATTCAGCCCATTAACATCCACAGTGGCTCATGTTTAGACTGATGCATCTATTCTAATATCACACAGTCAAGGTGGGATATTAACATCCACACCAACCAAATGCAAATACTTTTTCAGCAAGTGTGGGCAATTGTTGTCTTATCCACCAGCTATTGTCATGTAAAACTAAACTGGCTGTTTTTGGTGTAAGAAACATTATAAGAGCACTTCAGGGAGAAAAATAAAACTCTACAAAATTGTGGAAAATGAGCCTTTTAAAACTAATACAACAGTTAATACAACCACAGGCATACATAAAAATAAATCTAAGATGGCAGACAAAGTGAAATAATGCCAACTACGATTAACTCATATTTGGTTCAAAACTCAAAAGTACTGAAACTGATTGGTGTAAATAGAAATTGATTGTTTTTTTTTTAATGTATTTTCATGCTTAAAATAATCTAAAGCAACAAATTTATTTGGTGTAACTACAAATTAATTATTTTTAATTCAAATAAAATTTTAATACTAATACTATGTAGTTATATGCTTATAAGAATCTATATTAGCAACATGCTAACATTAAACTGGAGTTATTGTATTTGTTTGGTTTACAAGTGTTTGGTGTCTAAGTCATAACTAGAAATTGATTATTTTAACCAGATCGTGCACATGCTGTGTAGTTTTATGCTTGTAAGAATCTAAATTAGCTAATGTCAAACTGAGTCTGAATTTGTCTGGTGTAATTAGAAATGGATAATTGTATCCAATACTTATGCTACATAGTTTTATGCTTGTAAGAATCCAAATTAGCAATATGCTAATGTCAAACTGAGGCTGAATTTGTCTGGTGTAGTTAGAAATGGATAATTGTATCCAATATTTGCATATGCTACGTAGTTTTATGCTTGTAAGAATCCAAATTAGCAATATGCTAATGTCAAACTGAGGCTGAATTTGACTGGTGTAATTAAAAATGTATTATTTTATCCAATACTTACATATACTGTGAAGTTTTTTTTGCTTGTACAAATCTATATTAGCTACATGCTAACATTAAACTGGAGCTGGATTTGTCTGTTGTAATGCACTAATTTAACCAACATTTGTGTATGCTGTGAATTGTATTCTAACAAGAATCTACACTATCAACATGCTAACGTTAAACTTAAGATTCATTTGTTTGTTGTAACTACAAAGGACTATTTTTACCAATACTTGCATATACTACATAGTTTTATGCTTGTAAGAATCTATATTAACAACATGCTAATGTTAAACAGAAGCTGAATTTGTTAGGTTTAACTAGAAAATGATTATTTTACCCAATACTTAGATTTCCAATTAAGTTTTATTCTTGTAAGAATCTAAATTATTAACATGCTAAGGCTAAACTGGAAACGGTTTGCGGTGGTTAGGATGTTGCGCTAGAAGGTAGCTGTCTATACTATGCAGTACACAAAACACAGCTCAGGTTTTCATACTGGAGCAAACCTTTGCATCTACATATGTGCAAACAAAGAGATGGCGGCCGTTTCATCAGAACAAGCAAAAAAAAGAGAGAGCAAGAGGATGCATCGGGAGTTTGAGACCGAGCCAGCCAAAGGGGCAGTCTGTGTCTGTGCCCTTGAACTGTGTTCTGCCTTCTCCGCAGCTCGAGACCACAGGGACTGCTTTGAATTGCAGAAAGGTCAGCCAGAAAGATTGAACAATCTCCAAGAGAACTGCATATACAGCACCCGCAATCTCCACCACACACAGCTGGGTCTCTGGATCAATCCACTCTTGCCTGTTGTTCCTGTCTGTAGATAAATGAGGGTCTGCACACTTCAAGAGTATTGTCACAACAAAATATTCCATCTAAATAAAAAAAACATTAAAAAAGTCAACATTATATCAAAAGAAACTACGTTTTTCTGTTTTTTTATTAAATTGCATTGCTTTTGATGTACACCAATAATGCGATCATTTCTAATAATCAAAGTAAGGATTCATCACTAAGATGTTTACAAAAACAAACCTCTTCACTCCTGTGTACATGCAATTTTCATTATTCTGAGTATTTGCTAAGATGTGTCGTTATTTTTACTGCCATTATTATGCACAGCACAAATGATGATCTCACATACAGCACGTGTGTTACTGGCCACTGTTTTAATCTACTTCTCTCAAATGCAAAACCCATTTCTTTGAATGAATTGGATGATTATTCGACACCATGATGAACATGAAAATGTGCCTAAATCTCATTATAATCACATTATGAGCATGCATGTAAACATAGACAATGACAGCAGATGTGCACTGATTGAAGGAAACATGTGGAAGTGCTTCAGCACGAGCTTCTAGGAATCAGACATGCAAAGATGAATGGCCGAATTCTTAACACAGATTTGTCTTTGTGTCAATCCATTCGATTCCTAATCAATACCTGAGAGTTTATAAAAACCCACCCTGGACAAATGCATCTCTCCACTCTTCAATCGCTCACATGCACAATTGGGTTCAATTCCCACAGTAGCTAATTTAAGAGCTTTGCTTGCTTCTCCAAAACACGCTGACCCTGGGTTCTTCACAAGAGCATCCTTTCGCAATAAAAACAACATCTCAATAGAAAGCAGTCTGGCCAATCTTTGCCTTACAAAAATAACTTTACATATACTACAGTACAGTATATGAAGTATTGTAGCTTTCCATTAGCAATCTCTGGCCTTCAAGCAAAACTGCCTCTTTTTTAATGGAGATCAACATTTGCTACCTTGTGCTTATTTGAATGGAAAAGCTGCACTGCGATGCAATTTTTCCTGGAAAAGGAAAGTTCGGTCATGTTGCTCTCACATGTCATTCTAAACCCATATGTTGTTACTTTCCATGTGGAACACTAAAGAGTAACCACAGGTTGTTCCAGCAGCCGAAGAGAAGTGTTCTGCACAATATTTTGGATAAAAGCATCTACTAATCTACTGCACTTAGGCATAAAAAACAAGAAGTTCCCAGAATCAAAGAACAGAACTAATAAAAGTTCAAAGGAATATCTATCAGGTATCAAGAAATTGCTTTCAGTGTCAGAAAAAACTTGCTGACCTTTCAAGGCTGGTCATAAGCAAAAATCTACGCAGACGGGCATGCTTTATGAAGTATTGGTGAGAGCATGACTCACAGGTCCAGCTTTTCCGAGGTGAAACAGACTGTGGTCATCCGTACGTATTGTTTCAACAACACAGTATATTTATCAACTCGTGTCAATATAGAATCACTGAAGTGAATTACCACACCAAAAGAAATCAGTCACTGACAAAAAAAGTACTATAATATAATGAAATATTTAGATTTCACATGGCATTTATGGCTCAGGTGATTAATTGGCTCCAAAACTTCTGCGGAATCATGCGTCAGCCGGGCAACTGCTATGAGATGTCTGGGAATGCTTTTTGTAGGCACTATCGGACTCCTTGATGCTAACCAACTAAACCTTGCCTGCTTGTTTTGAACCTTTGGACTTCCCTGACACTTCATTCACCTCCTTCTCCTTTATCTGTAATATTGTTTCTCTAAGAGGGTCTCTGGGGTGTGCTTCAATTAATGCACCGTTTTTGTGGTCAAGATGAAAGATACTGTGCAAAGCGGATAACTAAATGAAATTCTCAGCAAGTTTCAACTCTTCCTTGCTTTTCTGTCTTCATTAAAGTGTAAAGCTCTTCAACTTCAGTTCAAAAGAACACCTGGCAATCGAAGGAGAAGGCAGAACGGGACACTGAGCTTATGCTTTCAAAATGCCCCCAAAAGTGCATTAAAATACAGCATCCTCCCTTAGGGGACGGGAAACAGCATTTGCTTGCTTTACTGGATTGTGGGCATCAATGCAGCATGAAAGTTTAATCTACGAAGAGAAATACATTTCATGGATGATCGGTGAACTCATTTTGTGAAGATCCATAAAACTGAGCTTAGATTAGCGGGCCAGAAGTTATAACCCGAATACCTTTAAATTAATGACTTCACTGGAGATCCGTTACGAGGGACCTCTGCTCGTTTTCCCTCCGGTGAATTTCTTGACGTGTAGCGCTTTGTTCAAAAGGAGAACATGTCGTCTGTTCCCTGGTATAAATTGCACCCAGGGTGTTTCAAAGAGATTATATTCTTAATCATTTGCAGTTTCATTGTGGATTCGTTCAAATGCTATTCTGCATGAAATGGATTAGGTGCTTAATTCAGAGCAGGGGAAAAGTTTGACTTTTGAATGGAAGCTGAACTGAGACATAAGACTGTTACTTCCCTAAAGGGAAATAGTACTACGACAGTGTAAAATGTCAATCTGTAAATCTACCTTGTACTAACAAGCCCTCTATTTCTTGATGTGCCATGCAACAAACTGTGTAACTAACATCTCCTCTTCTGCTGTATTTCTATATTTAAACCAAGCTCTTCTTTAGCTACAGAAACTTTTTATGACTAAGTTGATTAACTTTAAAAGCAGTTTACTAAACATACTAAGTAACTTTTTTCCACTGTGGAAAAAGTACAAGCCCACTGTTGTATCGACAAGGGGAACATGAACAAAAAATGACTCAGTGCAGTTTTAAACAGATTTGCTAAAATGAGATTTCAGTGCAGTATTCCGGGCAACATCTTCTAAGCTTTCTTGTCCTAGCTAATAAGCTCCCATATTTCAGCTTAAAGTTCAGTGTCATCCATGTTCTGCTAATTAGGTTAAATTAAAAGGGCAGTACAATTTCTCGTGTGCATCCAGGGTTAACAATGTATAAATAATAGCCCTTCTTACAGTCAGTAATTCAGGGTACAAGACAAAAGGGATGGACAAAGAACCATGTTACTGAATGTGTTAAGGGATCTTGGATGTTCTTTCTGTGAAGGCTTTCTTCTGTTGAACATAAAATATGATATTTTAAGGAATATGGGTAACCAAACATTTGATGGTCCCCACTGACTTCCATAGTAAGGGGAAAAACAACTATGGTTAAGGTGGAGGTGTTTGGTTGCACACATTCTTCAAAATATCTTCATACTGATTTGGAACATCATGACAGAATTTTCATTTTTGGGTGAACTATTTTTTAAATGCTGTTTAAGAAAGATCCCAGTCCATAACAATCTATACTGAGCAGCTACAGTCAAGCACTAACCTCAGAGGAGTTTACAGCTTGAAGATATGTTAAGCTGGGTTCACAAACACAGCTATGAATTTAAATAATTTTGCTTTTGGCTGAGGTGATTTGTCTATATTTTTAAACCTTCTTGGACTATCACTTTTATAACAAAATTTAATATTCTTTGCCTTACGGAAATTAAAGTGCATATGCCTGATACACTCTCACACTGGACCTGCGCCATCCCTAATGCTGAGCCCTGGTTAAGTCAGATGAGCCCCTACCAAAAAACCTCAGACAGGCTCCCTGAAAGAGGGAGCACACACACTTAAATCCTACAGCTAAGTGCATGGCTGCAAAAAGTGAAGGCAATACTGTGGAAAGAGGAAGTCAAAGTCCTCAACGTCCCCATCACGGTGTCTCAAATACATCTAAAGGGCAGGATTACAGACAGGAAGGAGAGAGATTGAGAAAATCCCTTTTCTGTCCTTGATAACTCCATGAGAATGCATGGAGAATTAGCTCCTTCCTTATTGTAATTCCAGAGGCAAGGGTTTGGGTAAAAATCGAACACTAAAAACTGTACAGATGGTGATTGTCCAGTTAGTGCAAACCAAAATGGGATCAGCTGTAGTGCAATTAGGCAAGACTCTAAAAAATGAAATGGATTTAATGAAACTGATTGTTCACTAAAATGTGCCAGC
>NW_015645536.1:422832-443859 GCF_001515625.1 Sinocyclocheilus rhinocerous
AGGATTTATTAACACCCATAAAAACTTTATAATATATATATATATATAGTAATAATAATTTGAACCTTCAATCAACCAATGCTTGATGTCAATCAAAAAAAAAACAAGGCTCATTGGAAAAAAAATATGCCTCTACCTACAGTTTTACAAAACTTCAAAAAAGCACATATAAAATTTCCTGCAGTTTCCAGCTGAAATGAACACTAGATGTATAACACAAACTAGAATTATAACAATAACTATTTTTATTCCTGTTTACACACATTATATTTACAGGGGCAGATTATTAATTAATAAAGACTCATTTTCATGCAGTTCCCCTCACAATATTATGTTATCACCTCAAAACACCTTTACCATTTGTAAACTAATACATTTTAACATTTGCATTACATATATAGTTCCTAAAACACTAAAAACTGTACAGATGGTGATTGTCCAGTTAGTGCAAACCAAAATGGGATCAGCTGTAGTGCAATTAGGCAAGACTCTAAAAAATGAAATGGATTTAATGAAACTGATTGTTCACTAAAATGTGCCAGCAGATAATGAGAACCAACTGTACAGAAAGATATGGACAGCAGGACAGAGAAACAAAGACATTTTTTGACAAAAAAGACTGCATTTATTGGCCACATTCTAAGAAAATACCCACTTGCCACGTATAATCAAATAACAGCATCCAAGACAGCAGGAAAGAAACATGCATTCAAAATCACAATTGCAGATCATCAGTTCAACTTCTATCAGACATATTTCTTGACATACAGCAAGGAAACGAAAGAATGATGATGTCACCCCCCCAAAAAAAGAAAATCACCAAATGTATATTAATAATTATATAAATAAATAAATATAATTAAATAAAATAAATATATTTATAATACATTAAATAAATTCATATTTTAAAAAAAACATTTTAACATTTGCATTACATATATAGTTCCATATGTATGGTTTTTCCTACATAGTAAACTTGCTCAGTAGCCCACCTGGTACAGCATTGTACTCGCAATGCAGAGCTCTCGAGTCCCATGAAACAGTTTGACAAATGAGCTCAAAGCAGTGTAAAAACAAGGTAAAATGGCATGGTTCTTTCAGTAAATACATTTCCCCTTCAGGAACTCGAGCTGCGTCGAAGTCGCTTTGGGAATGCCCCTGCGTGACCGCGTTCTGAAGCACGTGTCAAATCAGTCCAATGGAGTAGCGAGACGTCACGAGCGGGGTGACGTAAGCACTAGAAAGTATAAAAGCGCATCCGGCAGAGCGCAAACCAGCTTCTGTTCTTCAGTAGCGCTCTGTGTATGTGTCTGTCTATTTACTGTTGTCTGTCCGCACAAGCATATATAAAAATATAAGAAAACAATGAAAAAGTCTATGGCGAGCGAATACTCCATTGGACTGATTTGACACGTGCTTCAGAACGCGGTCACGCAGGGCCGTTCCCAAAGCGACTTCGACGCAGCGTCTCGTTCCCTCGGGGAACCATGGTTACATACGTAACCTAGAGACGTTTTAGCTCACATATTTCAAAGAAAATTTAACAAGCTTTCCCTATCTGTCGGTCACTTCGAGTTATGTCGTGAGGACATTAGGGGTCTTACTTGGGAGCCCGAATCCTCTCTGATTAAGAGAAAACGGCAATGAAATTTGGCTGGTGGATTTTGCATACCTGAGCCACTCCCCGTGCATACGGGTAAAAATAGGTGACAGGTGCATCCACTCATCAGATTTTTGCTTTGGAGCCAAGTGAATGAACACAGTTCGAGATTCACCAGGTGAATTCTCTCTGCTGCTGGAAGAAGAGGCTGTTCTGGGTGGCGTTACGGCACAATCAGCGGCATCCCTGTTAATTCAGCAATTCCCCTGGGTGCTTCATCTAAAAGACCAGTTTCTGATCACGGACGGCTTGCGTCTTTTTAAAGACGCCTTTCCGTTCGTGTCCTCTTGGTTGCGGTCGTTTCCTAGCGTTCGTCGACGGCCACGATCGTTGTCTTCGGTGTCTGGGAATCCAGCACGCTTAAGCTGCGTTCGTGGATGATTCAGGCTTTCACCTCTCTCTCCTCACGGGGATGGGAAGGGCTCCCTCTGCCACTACCCGCGCTGGCTTCTCTGCCACGAGCAAAGAACCGTCAGCTAGTGCTCTGGGCGATCTGAGGGCTACAGTGAGAGCCTCTCCGCCGGGCCAGTCCCCGTGGACCTCTCACTCCTCCTGCAGCAGCTGTTCTGTGCAGCTCCCCGGTGATTCTGCTATGCCGTCTGATGGCGTGCCCAGCGTTTCATTTGGCGCCGATAGAGGATCAGATGTCGATAGCAGCATCGGGGGATGGGCTATTGTCCTCTGAGGATGAAGATTCGGTGGGGCTGCCCCCCTCGGGTCTTGTCGCCAATGCCGAATCGGATTCAGAGATGACGGCCATGCTTTCCTGGGCCGCCATGAGCATCGGGCTGGAGGCGTGCACACCTCCCCAGTTCCGAGCCCTCGTGGCGGGATGAATGGCTCCTCGGCATGGGCCGTGGCTCGCGACCACACCCTGCCCTGGTTCCTTTCTTCCCGTAGGTGCATGTGGAGTGGTCTCATCTGCCTCCTCCATCCTCACAACCCTCGTTGGTGGGGCGGCTAGGGGGTACACTGACATTCCCCAGGTGGAGAGTGCGGTTACATTACACCTGTGCACACAAAACACCGCCACTTGGAGGAATCATCCTCGTCTCCCGTCCAAAGCCTGTAAGCTGACGGCGGCTCTCACCTGCGGGCCAAGCCGTCTCTGCCCTGCATGCCATGGCTATCCTGCAAGTACACCAAGCCAAGGCAAGAAAACGGCCTTTAGAAGCTCCGAGCAGCTCTTTGTCTCCTACGGAGGTCAGCAGAAAGGGAAGACTGTCTCCAAACAGAGGTTGGCCCACTGGATAGTGGATGCCATCGCCTTGGCGTATCAGTCCCAAGGTGAGCCGTGCCCCCTAGGGGTGAGGGCTCACTCCACCCAGAGTGTCGCTCCACCATTTGCGTTGGCGCACGGCGCCTCTCTGGCGGACATCTGTAGAGCTGAAGGCTGGGTGACACCGAACACCTTCGCGAGATTCTACAGCCTCTGCGTCGAGCCGGTTTCTTCCCGTGTGTTGGGTAATAGGTAACTGGCGGGAAGGACCGGCCGGTGTCACGCTTGCTGTGCCATTCCCTGTCACACAGGGATGCGAGCGCCTTTTTACTCTTACAGTAGAGTTCCCTGGATGGCGAACCCTGGTTGAGCATCCTCCAGCACCCCCGGCAGTCAGACTTGGTGGAGCAGTCTGACGCCAGGCCCAGTATCGGTGTTAGCGTGCCCGGGTCTTCGGTCAGCCCCTGTACTGGGCTAGGTGTCCATGTGGCTTGATTTCCTGCGGGCGATTCCATAGGTGTATGCTTCCATGGTAAGGTTTCCCTCTCGGTGATCCCGTGCCTTCCCTCTGACAGACCATTCTGTCAGGCTCTGCTGGCAGTGGTTCCTCCCTACCCTCAGGTAGGACCTGCCTCAGAGTCCCATTCCATATGTAGTACTGCCCCAGGCCTGGGTCAGTCCATATTAGTGTCTCCACATGATACCTCCCTATGGGTAGGATGTGGCCTCCTTAGCGCCCTTCTCCGGAAGGCTCGCTTCCCCATCGTTACTGCCAAGCTGTGAATAACAAACAGGAAAGGTGTGAAGCACCTTTCACGAAGGTCAAAATCCCTTCTCTTAAGAAATGATTTTCTGTGGTAGGAACAGCGGCATGGCTATCTCCAGCAGCGATGTACTCACCTTTTGGTCCCTTCGGGCGCCAAGGTCAGCGAATTTGCGCTGGGGCGTTGGGAAGGTTACGGCCTTTGCGTAGCACCTGCCTGACACGCTGCGGCTTGTCATGCGTAGCACCTGTCTGACACGCTGCGGCTTGTCAACACTTGCAACGCTATAGGGTTGTGACAGGGTTCAGTTTGTGGAGCTTTCCATGGACCCCTAATATCATCACAACATAACTCTAAGTGACCAACAGATAGGGAATGTCTTGGTTACGTACATAACCCTCATTCCCTGATGGAGGGAACAGAGACGTTATGTCCCCATGCCACAACCTCGAACCATCGCTGGTTACCAGGGACAAGTTCTCAGCTCCTCTGTGTAAAATCTGATAAGTGGATGCACCTGTCACCTATTTATACCCATATGCACAGGGAGGGGCTCAGGTATGCAAAATCCATTAGCCAAATTTCATTGGCGTTTCCTCTTAATCAGAGAGGATTCGGGCTCCCAAGTAAGGAGCTTCAGGGAAGCCCATCAGGGAACGAGGGTTATGTACGTAACCGAGACGTTATACGGTCACTCATTGGACATTTCACCACCACAAAACAAGCATTTTTGCTCAATTTCATCACAGGCACATTTTTCATGAGCCTTGGTTGTCAAAAGACATCCAATAATCAGTTAGAGAGATAGACATTTACATGCAAAACAAAATAAGGGCTGTGGGCAGCATCTAACTGGCATCTAAGTGTGTCAGATTGGTTTTGATGAAACCATTTATAACTTCTAGCTTTATTAAACACACACATATTAAAAGCACTTTAAGGCACACATGACTACATCCACTGTCCGTTTATTAAGCATAATCAGTTTAAGATTTGCATGTAAATGCAGTGGATCCATGTAAAACCTAGTACTCACTTCAATTAGAAGGAAAAGTATGCAGCTACCTATAAAGGTAGCCTTAAAAGGCAGCTGTCTATTTAGGCAGCAGGCAGCTCACTAGCTTCTGGAGCAGAGAAGTAAAGTTAGAACACTAGACCTTTCTAATGCGCTGCCCATCAAGAGATGTCATCTTCTCTCATGCTGGCATTTAAAGGATGCTTGTCTTTTGATCTGAGATCTCTACAAAGCAAAGTGAGATTTTGATGTTCCATCTGACACATGATCTGCTCTCTGCTCTCTTCATCTCTGACTTTGTAACCTGAGTGTTTAATGTTAGCATCCTGCATGCAGATTAAAGCCATCCTGCATGGAACATGAAACAAATATATCCATGAAGATGCCTGGTAAAAATATCACCAAATGCACACTAATGAAGCCTCAGGTTGTTTTATTTGCCTCTTTCCTTCTCTTCAACCCACATGTTTTTTTGTTTTTTTTTTCACTACAAGGAAAGACTGTCAAGTAACTGTGAAGCAAACTCATTACCTGAACATGGTCCAGACAACCATTATGCTGGGGTGGGCGGTAAGGCCAAAATCTTTAAAAAAATATGAGTTATGAGTGTTATGACTTTTTGTTATACTTTTGCTGGGAATTCCAAAATGCTTTATATTTTGCATAACCTTGCAATAATTGTTATTTTTTAGTAGACTAATATGTACTAGAATTGAATGCTTGGCCATTACAATTTTATATAAATTTTAATAAATGAAAATGATTTATTTATATTTTATAATGAACAACAGACTAAACAGAAGACTACAGTTCTCTGATTAACAGATTTTAAAATAGAGTTGCAGAGAGAATATTATTCAAATGTTTGGGGTTAGTAAGATTTTTAAAATATTTTTGAAAGAAGTCTCTCATGCTTGCCAAGGCTATATTTTATCAAAAAATTAAGTAAAAACACTAATATTGTGAACTATTATCACATTTTGAAACAACTTTTTTTTCTATTTTAATATATTTTAAAATTAAATAAGTGATCCGATCTGGGAAAACCTGTCGGATGTCGTGCTGGGATGTTTTTCAGGAAATTCGAAAAATAGGTCGAATTAGGTTTTCATTCAATTATTATTCTATAACATCTTGTCTTTCATCTCTGAAAATATCTTGGCAAAATTCACTTGTTTAGTGCACTAAAATAGCGATTTACTGCAGCAAGCAGTCTTTCTCTTTATGTGAAGAAAGCGCTGAGGAGGTGCTTTCTCTTAACACCACAAAAACAGTTAACTTATCAAAATAAACCATGTAACATATATAATAAAGGTGTATCAATGCACATTTCCCGCCAGTCCTGTGTAAACTACGGCATGCAAAGTTTTTTTTTTATATCGTGAGATGGCAGAGCGGAAGAGAACAACGCAGTCTGAAGTAGCTGCTCACTTAAAGGGGTCATATGATGCGATTTCAATTTTTCCTTTCTCTTTGGAGTGTTACAAGCTCTTGTTGCTCATCTCAATCTGCTCAATCTTGGTGATGTTAGTGCCCTAAACGATGCTATAATGGACTATTTCACATCCAGAGATGAAGGATCGGATGATGAAGTTACTAAAGAGGAGGAGTCCGATGACAGTCTGTTATATGCACAGGTGCGCGAACAGTTGCGCTGCGCTCGCTTTTCTAAATGTAAACTACAAGGTACACTATTCGTGCGATCTAAACATACAAGGGGTGATCAAAAGTTCAGAGACTTATGCCCCTGATAAACAACGCAAAACTGTCCTGTTCAGGGTAACGTTAGTCTGTTTGTGTAATGATGCAGTATAGCACTCCTGACAGACAGCTCTCGTTCTTAAAGGGACCCCAGCACCATTTTCATATCGCTATCACTTTCATTTAGTTCAAATGGTGACACCATGAACTAAAACTAATAGTTTAGAACACAAAACTACAAGTTACAACCCCAAACTGTGTTTAGTTATGTATTAAGTCCAGCAATAAGTCCAGAGTAGAACAGGAGAAGAATTGGAGATAGCCTGCACGCTGTAATCTGTGATGTTTTATGAACAGATGTACACTTAATGTTTAAATGTTTGCAAGTGTTGTGTGCTCCTTGGTGTCATTTTGTATCTTTTGCATCATGTACAGTGACTAAAATATTCTTTTACCACAGTAAAGTGACTTTTACTTGTAATACTTGACTGTTGTGTTTCTGTTTTTATTGCCTCACTTTAATAAACACGTTTTTCTCAAAATATGGTATCAAAACCTAAAAAAAGCAAAATTTCACCATGTAGTGGGTTTTCCTAGATCGCATCACATAAAGGTAACAAATGCCCAATTTTCATTGTTGATACTCCCCCCAGTAACCACTTCATTTTCTCTGTCCAACTGAAATATAATTTTTACAAACATCATAAATGTGGTCTGATGGCTTATTAGAAATAAAACTGCATCTGCTAAACATTTAAAATCCCTTACATTACTTCAAAGCCAGTTTGCGATGTTTTGAGGTTTATACTTTCTGGTCATATTTATATCATACGCAGTTGTATCAATACTAGCATCATATGAAAAAGTCTGATGCTCTAAAACATCCCATGCAAATGAATTTTTAATACCAATGCATGTGTGCTGAAAATAAAGTAGATACAGATTTATTCAGAAATAGACATACTGTATTTGCTTACAGTGTATTCCAGGCAAAGCAGTACATTATAGGGTTGGGCGATGTCTACCAAATTGGCATCGGACGATGTCTACAGTGAAACATCGTGATGGACGATGACATCGGGGGCGGGGCGGGTTAGGGGTGTGCCCGAAGTGTGAAACAAATAACGCGTTATACAGAGCCACTAAAAGGTTAGCCGCTTGCTAGCGGTAGCCTGTTGCATTACAGTACATGAAAGTTCTTTTACCACATACACAGAGTAAGGAGAAATGTCTGATAGGACAATGGCGAATGATTTGCAGATCCTGAGCACCAATGACAAACATCTAATCTCGTCAAATGTGTGGTAAGTACTGGGGTCACGATGTCAGCTTAACATGTCTGTCAGCCATCGGTGGTGGAAGATGGCATTGTCTATCGGCCCAACCCTAGCACATTATGACATTATTTCTTACTCAATCATTATATCAATCCATATTCTGCAGAAACAGTGCAACTTGTGATTGGTTAATGCAAAGACTGAACATTTTGATTACCACTGGAATATACAATCTTGTCGCCAAACCCGACATCAAACGTACACAACCACCGCCACCACCTTCTATATCCATCCTTTCCCAAGTGAACTATGTGACAACAACACAGCTG
This sequence comes from Sinocyclocheilus rhinocerous, assembly GCF_001515625.1. Classification (NCBI taxonomy): domain Eukaryota; kingdom Metazoa; phylum Chordata; class Actinopteri; order Cypriniformes; family Cyprinidae; genus Sinocyclocheilus; species Sinocyclocheilus rhinocerous. Next base: position 430,798 of record NW_015645536.1, read on the forward strand.
AAGAGGAGGATCAGCTGCAAGATCAATGCGCATGCAGCTTTTAGGTTAGCAGTAGGAAGCTAATCTCTGTGAAAAAGGATGAAGGATGGCAACAAATTGTTTAGTAAAACTCCGCTATCACCAAGAGAAAGCAACCGTAAGACCCTGCCAGTCAATTCCGGAAAGATATTATCAAGAAAGACATTATAAATAAGCTGTTTGAAGCATAAGGAAAGGGGGAGACAACGATTAAACAACAAAAAGCTACAAGGACAAGGGAAGAGAGGGGAAAGTTTATGAGAGAGGAAGAGAAATTAAGTATAAAAAGAGCTATAAAGATAAAGAGATGAAAAATGAAAGATGTGCGAGAGACAGACAGAAATGCTATGGTTACAAGGTACCCTCGCTTTTAGACCGCCCGCCTATCTGGCTTCAAATCAATGCTATCAAGGCCACACAAAAGTAGAGTCTCCAGAAGTCTCCAGACTCCAATCAAACACCTGTACTGAGGGACAAATGTCGACCGTGTCAATAAACAGACCATTAAAGCCAGCACAGAGGCTGACAGAACAGATAAAAATACTTCAAATAAACAAACATAATTTGAAGCTTTAAAATGAGATTAATAAGATACACAATTCTCAATTGACGAGTGCATTTAAATGCTACGCTGCTCGTTTTTCACATTAAAGACCGACCGTGAGTGAGATTGTTAGAGCTGATGGAATCTAATACTCGATGGAATCAGCTCAGCATGTCTGAAGTGAATGAATTTACATTTCATCAAAAAGACTGTCAAACGGAGGAGAACGAAACGGATAAACATCCACCCACTCTTATAAGAAGAGGAAGGAATAAGAAAATCTTATTTGAAGAGAGTTCAAGAAAAGTTCGGAGAGGTTAAGGTCAATGGACCATGCGATTCTACACTAAAAAAAAGTAACTCAGGTGTCCACTCCCCTGCTTGAGCTGGTCTAGGCTGAAGTACTGAGCAGAATTGAGTATTACCTGGAAAAACCTGGAAGACTGTTTGGATTAATATTCAAAAGCAACCGAGAATCAGAGAAACACAGTCGAAAGCTTTAAAAGACTGACGTTCAAGAGCTTCCCTTTGGAGAGAAGCTGAGATGCTGCATCTACAATTCTGGATGACTTTATTCTGCAGCAACAAGGCATTGTTTTACAGTCTGATTGTTGTTTTCTTTCTTCAAACATCTGAAATAAGTCTCCATAAGCTTTGAATATGTCTGGTGGGTGGAGGTGCTGGGAGGGTGTAGTTAAAACTGGATCTGTGAAAATCAGAAAAGCACTGCTTGGAGTAAAATGTGTAAATTATGCTAATTATTACCCACTGGTAAGTGATACCAAGATTTACTGCAGATTTACTAATATATTCTATCAACGTCTGAGCTAGTGCTGGTCTCAAATATTTCCCAAACACCAATGAGATAAAATGGAGAGTGAATGAAGACTTTTTGCTTTCTGCTTCTGACATCTTTCTCCCAAGAAAAATACCCCAATAATCCCTTCTTGAGTTTCAGATGGGATTTCTACATCTCAAACGGCATTTGGATTTGCCAAGATACTGTACCAAAGTCTACAAATTAAAGGCAAAGATTTCAGTATTAAGTCAAATGCATAATTTGATGCATAAATGAATAAACAAGATCTACAACTATTGAACATCTTCAAAATGTAGGCTCTGAATAATGCTACTGCTTTTGGGTTACATCTCATCTTTTTAAGCCACCTGCTTGCCTTATTTTATTTCCCCTGGGAAGCCGTCCAGATTCTTTACAAATGATGTTCAATATGTGTTGCTTTACAAGGATGAATTCTGCTTTAAAGATACACAGTTCCGTCAGGACCACTATCGTCAAAGATGATTGACAATTAGCATACAGTTTGGATTGGCGGTATGGCTCCGTTCTGGGCAAGAACTCCCTGCGCATCCATGCAGCCTAGCATGGATGAGAGCAGGGAGAGCAGCGATAACCCCCCCAGGGTAAACAGAACAGAACCAACATAAATGTATTGCAGATATCGTTAAAGTTCAATAATGTTATGTACACATTTTAGAATGAGTCTGATTCAAAGGAGAATCAAAAGGCTGAATCCTGACTGACAGAGGAGGAGTTGGGGATGGAGGAGGGTAATTAGCTATCGAGCAATGCAAAACTGCTGATACTACTGCGGGACCTTATATACGAATTCTTAGATAGGTGTCGTATTCCCATAGGTTGATGGGGATCAGCTGAGAGTCAGCTGATGCGAGCTTGACTAACGTGACCTGCCAGAACTGACGCTACGCTAGATTTATGAAAAAAAATAAAAAATCACCTAATATTCACCAAACTCCATAATGCACAGAAGGGATAAAATGAAATACATAAAATTTTTGCAGAGTTTGTTCTTGGATTGCTCAGATCTAATTTCATAATAGCATTTAGACTTCAAAAACAACTACTGTATTCAAAATGCATTCAAAAGTTATTTTCTTTTATCGTCTCTGTGTAATTTACATCAGTTTCTTTGGAGGACTGCTAACATAATTTCAATGCAAAGGATTCACATCCAAGTAAGCAAACATCAAACAAGCACCAGAGGACATTGAAAAAAAAAAAACTGGTGTACCTGCTGGAAATGGTATATATTGAATCTCATTGCCTGTCAATCATTTTTCAAAAGTGCTTTTGAACTGCAAGGCCTTTCTTTCAGTCTCAAAGCCCTATCAGCTACTTGTTTCTATTGGTAGCTTAGCAGAAGATAAAGCGCTCCCCAAATTATTTTCATGGTTAAAATACTCTTTTGAGATTACATACATAAACTAATTAGCTCACCTGAATAATAATTTGTTTGCGTAGGAGAGTTATGGACATTCAGCAACAATACTAACTTAACTACATATATTAGTATCTTGACATAATGTCAGCGGTTTTCAAAATAATGTAGCATTTCCAGAAAATAACAACATTTTCTAGTGAATAGCAGTGTAGTGCCAATGTTACTGTTAATTGCAGTTTTAATGTCACATTGTATGACACTCACTAAACTAAACTAAACTAAAATAAAATAAAATAAAATAAAATACATTTTTTATTGTTTTATTATTTTATTTTATTTTAAAATAATACACAAATTAAATTAAATTAAATTAAATTAAATTAAATACTTTTTGGTAAATTCACAATATGAGAATTGAGATTATTTTCTTCATAAATCAAATACTTAAATTGTGTAATTATGAGAATGTATGAGTATCTTGTACATTGGGAAATAGTGATAATTTGTAATATGCATCAAGATTCTAAATGGAATAAAATATTTGTGTTTGATGCTATACAGAATATTCTGTTAGGAAAACACAAGAAAATGTAATGTAATATGCTGGATTTAGTGAAGGATCTGCACAACAACCAGTGTGCAGTTAGAATACGATACAATCTGGAGTGTCTAAAACCAAACAGGTGAAATACAACAAACCTAAGGCGATGAAGACTGTATCAAATGGAGACTTCAACAGATCCTTTGTGCTTGGAGCAATGCCAGGATGTGTGGCCATGAGTGTGTTGAGGGAAAATTATATGGTACGTATTAGATGGAGTCAGCAGGACCTACGGCATGTACACACATCTTTTTCCTCATACAGAGACGTCCTTGTTGACGTCTACACTTTGTGATCTGAACAGAAACTGTGATCTCTGTTCCGCTGTCAACCTCACAATAGCACTTGCAACAGCGCTACAGCACACAACTCAGACTCGCAACTGTGCCACAGCTGCTTCTAAACGCCTTACTATCTGACATAATCAAAATGCACTTTCACCACCACCAGCTGGAAAGCTTTCAGATTTAAATTTTTCTCAGGACACTCTCAATAATTCAATGCCGAGCTAATCAAAATTGCATTGCATTTTTTCCTCTGCCTTTGTACACTTGATACACTGTGAGCTGGAGAGTGAGGACCGACTACATTTGAGTTTTGCTGGAATAATGGAATAAAGCAGGAAATATGCATCTCTAATAAAGCACTTGAGGAAGCCTGTCAGGCAGCACTTACAGCAGATGACAACATACAAAGAATACTGAGTGACAGCGCAGCCGGATATGGGGCTTGGTTTGTGCTTTTCTTCCATTCGCTTTACTTTGGTTGCACTTTATAACTAGAAAGTACAATTTGTAAAACTCTGAATGTTCAATGTTGACAAATCCTTGCCTGTAAGTTTACAGGAGCTTGAAGGTTATATAAGCCTTATTTAATTGTATTAAATAGGCTTTTGAAGAAAAACTACAAATTTAAAGAGATGTAGGCCTTGCTAGGATCCAGCTAAAGTGGTTGCTAGGGTGGTGTGGACATTGCTAAGTGGTTAATGCATGGATGGATGGATTTGGTAGATGCAGCTTGAAAACTCCAGGAAAAATAACAGTTCTGGTTTCAGAAATAAATTATTAAATAATAATATAATAATAATAAAAATAAAAACCAAACATAACTGAACATGACTATTTTTTTTTTACTTTTTTATCTTACTCAATCTAAAGTTTTGAATGGCAATGTATAATGGTTTTCACAAAAAAATATTAAGCAGCAGAACCTGTTTTCAATATTGATAATATAAAGAAATATTTATTGAGCAGCAAATCAGCATATTATGATTTCTGAAGGATCATTGAAGACTATGGCAATGACTGCTGAAAATTCAGTTTTGTCATCACATAAATAAATTACATTTTAAAATATATTAAAATAGAAAACAGGATACAAAAAGGTTATGTGTGTATGTAGGTGTAAAATATCGATTGGGGAGTGTGTAACAGTGGGGCGTCTGGCCTCTAGATGCTAGCAGCGCTTGGTATTGTGATAAAAAGAAATGCTGTTCTCTGTACAGACCGACACAAGCCCTTTTCCACAGACATCATCAATCCCCTCAGAAACACATCCTCCAAATCGACTGGAGAAACAATCCCACTTCCTTCTCTACAAACACACAAAGAGATATGAAAGGATAAAAAAGCTACTCCGTCCCTTCACTTCATCACATAATCTAGGTCTATCAGGAGAGAGAGGGAGAGAGATAGAGAGAGAGTCTTTTTTATCTCCTCTGTGCAGTGATATTTAACAAACCTTGAACTGCAAGGAAGGAATGGCACTTGCTAACAAAGCATAAATCTCTAGATGTTTCAATCTTCCTTTAGAAAAGTATTCCTCCTTTAGAAAAGGGCCAGTGAACTCAACCACATTCTGCAGTACTTCTCATTAAAACTAAGACGCTTCAGAAAATGATTTGCACTAGCAACATGCACAAAAAGCCAACACATCCTACACACACAATTAACTCAAAAAACAACAAAACAATGGTTGTTCTTTTCTATCTGTTAATTCACTTCACCTTCAAAGGATATATTCAATTATACTTTTTTAGCTCATTGAACACAACTCATTTAAGTTGCATAATCGATTTAACAAGGCAAGATATCAAACAGTAGCCTACAATCTGGGCATAAAAAAGTGATTATTTTCAATGGTTTTTCTCAGGTTCTTAGTAGAAGAACTTGTGTCAGTATTCTAGACTTTGATGTTAATCAAAAGCCACAAAACTTAGATTTCACGGGCTCTAAAAAGCAAAATAAAGTTTGTAAAATGGCATAATACCTTTAAAGCATATCTTTTTGGATCTACTTGAGACCTTTGTGTTTAAGAATGAACAACAAACAGACTAGAGATAAAAGCAGATAGAGAACATGACAGAGAGAGAAAGAAATAAAAGAGTAAAGCTGAGCTCAGGGCCCTTTGTGTAAATTAATTTAGTCTTGCTCTTGGACACATATTTACATAGGAAAAAAAAAAAAAACGGAACTATGAGAGTGAGGAACATTTCTGAGTGCAATTTTGGTGTATTTCTTGCAAAAGAGATTTAAGTTTCATTAAGAGAACTTTGTATTTATTTATTAATTTATTTTTATTATTTAATATTTATTATATATATTTTTATAACAGTACTCAGACTCCTTTGCCAGCCAGAGTTAGTGTGATGAATTACTAACCCGAAAAAGGAAAAACACTGAATGAAAACACTCAAGGGCATGTTTACTCAAGTTTTGAAACTCTTAAAGTGCACACAAAAAAAAAAAAATATTTTGTTACTTTTAGACATAGTCTATTAGTTTTAAGGTCATCTATATGCTAATGTGATTGTAAGCACTGACAAACATTACAAACGTTTTTAGAAGATATCCGCATTTAAAATTCTAATATACTTCTTTATTTGGGTTGTTGAATCCCAGACTAAGAATAATCCCCTAAAAGTGCCAATTCCATATGAACTGTATAAGCATGTATAATGTTAGATAGGGTTACTTGCATCAAATCCATCCACTGAAAAATTAGTGGCCTAGAAAGAATCTTAAAACTCTTAAATTATCTGTTAAGTATTGCATTTTTTATTATTTATTTTTTTATTTAGACTTAAAGCTGCAGTCCGTAAGTTTTGCCTCTTTGTCGCCATCTCTGTTTGAAAACCTGGAATTGCAGCTGAGTGCGGAATTATCTAGCTTGCGTGGGTTGTGAGTCGGCACGGCTCCAGCGTGGATGAATCTAATGTTCTGAAGAGTATGTGAGGCAGTCAGTCACCGCACCGGTGTGGATATTTACTGTACTTCGCAATCACAGATTCTAGACTACATCTTGGAATATATGACCCAAATAAGAATTTTCACCGTATATTGCCATCTGAACAAGTAAGTAACAAGTCTGCCACGTTTGTTCTGACCAACTGAGGAAAAAAGCATTACCATAAATCTCGCTACCAATGGTGATTAAATCTAAAGATCAGTTAGCTCATATCACATCAAACCGTTCAAATTATTATTATTGTTATAATAATATATATATTATTCTCAAATGATTAATGTTAACAACATCAGCATTGGTGACTATGAGTAGTGTGTATTAGCGTGTAGATTTCAATTTCTGCACAGTCTAATCTAATTGTCATACTCCTCGAGTATTTCTTAGAGAATTTCATATTAAGAAATTATTTTAACCCAAAAAGCAAATTATGCTCCCTTCGAACTGGTTGTCTTTAAAATACAAATCTTTGTAATCCCAGGCTATCTGTAATCAGAAGCACATTTATAACTGGCATATAATTTAATTTCATTCACATGTGTTTCATAAATAAATAATACTATATGGATTACAATCCGCCATCAAAATTATACATTTAATTATTCTGGCTGCTGTGAGAAAAGGCTATAAACGATAGCCTAGTAGCCGGGACAACTTCTTTATGTTTACAGAAGTGACATCAAATCAATTATTTTGGATAAAAAGACTTTGAATTAGTGCCCACGCATCATCCATGTGGTCACACCATGTGGGCGGCAGCATAACTGCTTATATTGGAATGTTAAATTCACAGGGCATTGCTCAATAACTGAGTCACAAATCCCTGGTGTCCGGTCCAGTCCACACCCTGATGGGCCAGTTTCTCCTCATCCATCAGGGGAGTCACGACCTTGACTCGTTGTCAGTCTACACCAAATGGTTGCATTTTAAATCACTTTAAAAAATCAGCACTTCAACAGCCCAAGCACATCGCCTGGCATTAAGCTGCCGCTTTCTGCAACATGATTTAAGCAGCACCTCAGCTGAATATGCTGAACTATTGTTTGAATTAGAGACAGCCATAAATCAAAATGCCTGCATAATTGACCTCAGGACAGAGATTCTGTAGTGAAACGAGGCGAAGGAAGAGCAAGAAAAACTGCACAACATGCAGCACACAAGTACAACAACAGGTAATCTCACTCTCTCACAGTCCTGCATCTTATCCCTTTGGCCTTTTCTAAGCTGTTTCCCTAAATAAAAAAACGTGATACATTGAGACCAGAATGCAGAATTCACCAAAAGCCTGTCAAGGCACCATTTCTGAACACTGAGCTCATAAACACAAGCACACTCACGTAGAGTTTCTACATTTGAGTTGTTAAAACAGGCCAATTCTACACTTTCGTAACAATACATATGTTTAACAACAACAACAACAATAATAATAATAATAATAATAATTATTATTATTATTATTAGGCTAATATTATTAATAATAGGCTATTATTATTATTATTATTATTAGGCTATTTTTATTATTATTATTATTATTATATATAATTTAAGTTAAAGTTTCTTGCATCAAAAACACTTGAAAATAAAACAACATTTTTATTTAATTTAATTACTATATTAAATTGAGTTATTTTTGCAGCTTTATAGGCCTTGAACGGTTAAATGCACACACTTGTATGTGTCAAAATGCCCATCTTTGCAAGTATCCTCATAAACACATTAATTAAGGTCTTAAGGTAAAGCAAACAGCTGAGAAAGAAAACACATGTGTAACAGTATATTGGATACAGGCAGCTCTTAGAGTGACAGCAGTCTAATATTCCTGCTGACAGTCATTCATGTTAATCAAACTAAACAGAGAAAATCTTTCACTGCTCTTGACTAAATCACCTTTTTAAACTTTAACAAGAAGAAATATATATTTAATTTACACAGTGTAGAATATGCAGCGTTTTTTATACATTTGGGGCCAGAGTAACTAAACAGGGCTAATTAGCGTTAGAGTGCAATTCCATAAAAGCGCTGATGGGAGGCGGAAATTCTGCGGGTGATTTAATAACAATGCGCACATTAAAGAACACAGACGCAGCCAGATAATTTCCTTAATGACCAGCGCAATCTACCAAGAGCAGTGCAAATTACTGCCTGCTTTAATACATGCTTTTTTTGGCCGTTAAATAATGGCACAAATATACCAGTAATTTGACGAGCACAAACGTTAGTAAATCGCGTTGCGTGATTAATTTTAATAATCTCCACCCATAAATTTTGTGTCTGAAAGAGAAACGTCTCAGGTTACTTATGTAACCATGGTTCCCTGAGTAGGGAACGAGACACTGCGTCCTCTAGGGGTCGCTATGGGGAACGCCTCGTCGTGACCCGTGTCTGAAGCATAAAATGCATATTCAATAAGGTCAAGCAACAAAGTAACTGTGTCCACGCCTTTTCAGCACTAATTCTTCACTGCACGTCTTTAGTAAATCCTGACAGTACTATTTTAATGCCAAAAGACGGTTTGCGCTGGCGCAAGCTATTAGTAAATCTGGCCCTTGATTACTTTATACAATGTATGCAGCATTTCTTATTTATTTGTTCTACTGCAGTTTTTTGTCCTATTGCTTATAATTAGTTTCTTATTCTTGCTGACTGTTTACTTGTCTTCAGTGAGCTTGAGTGTTTTTTTTTATTTTATTTATTCATTATTTTTTTATTTAGGCTAGTATTAGTATTTTGTGATATTGACACTGGTGACAAAAATTATGAAATTTTTATGGTATCAAAAATTTTGATATCATAAAGACCTTATTTAAAGCAAAAATAACTACTGTATATTGTGATATATAATGTTACTGTGAAATATAATTACTCATAGTGTGATATAAGAATTTGGTCATATCGCCCACCCCTAATGGCCAATATTAAAAATTTCAATATATTTTGACAAAAAAAATTAAAATTTAAAACTTAAATAATTAATTTTAATGCTATTTAGGCATCACGACATAATGGATCGTCTTTTGAGTTTTGCTGTAATTATTAGTGTTTTTGTAGAATCACTTTAAATACTTAAACCCTAAAACTAAACAGAAAGACTCAAAGTCTCACAGACTCAACTTTTCATACACATATTTCAAAGCTAATGGTGAAGCGTTACAGCATACAACACATTAGCCTTGTTTCACACAGCTCAGATCAAAATGAATGTGGTAGAATGTATTCAAGTTCTTTCCTCAGCTTTGACCTTAAATCAGTACTCATCTTACAGTCCTTATCGACTTTAACATGTCTCAAGGAGACAGGTTCATTTCACGGAATATTTTGTTGAGGTGCCACTCCAATAAACACCTGCGTAGGTGTGTGCACACACTCGCTCAAGGATTCAATATCCGTCGCTTTTGTCCTTGATAGGAAACAAACCGAATTGACACTCAGTTTGACAATAACCAAACTTACCATGTCTCATCATGCTACTGCGGAAGTCTTAAAGATCTTTTCCTTGGAAATGAAAGACAATTCTGCATGTTGAATATAGAATAGCAGCAAGGTAATGTTAGTAGGTGTTCGTGTCCATTTGAGACATGATCCATTCAATTGTCTATTTGCTTTCTACAAGAGTTGCACAAATACATTTTACTCTGGTTTTGTTATTAGAAGATTTTTCTCCCAACAAATCACGACATAAACTGTCCCCGTTCAACCTCAATACCTCTTCTCATAAGAGGCTGCTTTATTTCAGCAGATACACCTGAGATCATAAAAGAGTAAGTGAGTGGAGAAGACTTGTTTTGAGCCGGGCTGCCTTCTACGCCGATTCCAAATAAAGTATTAACTCCGTGTTAAGAATCCATTAGCATTCCCATGATTCCTTGTGCCATATGCCTCCATTATGTGACAGAACAATGGGAAAACTGAGGCAAACAACTTTGGGGAGTTGTCACATTGTGCTGAGGAGTGTGTGAGAGAGAGAAACAATGAGGGAAAGAAAGGGAGTGTGCGGCAAAGGGGCGAGAGATGAAGGCTGAGTGCTAAACTCCTCAAAAGCTGTAAATTGGCCATATCAATCAGTCTCTCACCCGGAGAGCAAATGTTTTTCTTCGCTTGTTTATTTGAAATCAAACTCTTTCTTCCACAGGCTGCATCTTATGCTCTGAGCTATTACATGCTTCCTGTACAACATTTTGCAAGACGAAAGGCTGAAAAACATTTTCCCTTGTCATTGTAGTAAATCGAGTGTTATCTTGGGCCCATGATTTCCGTGATGCTGAAAACCTAGACAGAATTGCGGAATCCAGTCATAAAAATGGAATTCAATGTAAAACACTGAATATAATGGAATTTGACAAAATGTGGATGAATAAATCAAAAGTAAGGCTGTACACTTAATCAAATCGCATTATGGATTAATGTCTGGGAATATTAAATAACAAAACGTCTCCATGTGCTGCATGTCAATGTGTAAATGAGTGACAGTTTTGTCTACTATACTCAAGTACGCACACTTACGGTGTTTTCAGCATCTACCCTCTCGCTTCATAAGGATGTGAACACATGAACTTCATCTCTCATGCTTTGAGAGTCACTTCACAAGCATTTAATTTTATAAAACTATTGTCAGATACACAAGGAAACTCGGGCTGCAAAGCGATTAATCACACTCAAAATAAAAGTTTATGTTTACATATGTGTGTGTACTGTGTATATTTATTATGTATATATAAATACACACGCATATATAGGAAAAAGATGTTAGATTTATATATAAAATATTTATATTTATATATAATATAAATTATTTGTGGTCCAGGGTCACGTATGTATTTTCAACATATATACTGTATGTGTGTGTGTGTGTACTTATATATACATAATAAATATACACAGTACACACACATATAGTATGTAAACAAACTTTTATTTTGAATGCGATTAATCCAATTAATCGATTTGCAGCCCTAAAGGAAACTCAAACGTTTTCATTACAACCTACCAAAATAAACATTTGGTTTAATTTGAAGAAAGTATGACTTACTTCTCAAAGTAATAATAACAATAACAATAATACAATTTATTAAAACATTATATCTGAACGATTATCACACAATTTTCCATCCACGTTTTGATTAAAATGGTAAACCTCAGTTGTGCAGCACTTATTTTGCCAAAAAATTAAATGAATTGTTATCATTTCATTTGATTACATAAAAAAAATAATTAAAAAGATTCATTAAATTTTATTACATTTAAATGAAATTTTAAATTAATTAATTTAATTAAATACATTTTTAATTAAATTATTTATTTTTTGATAATAACTTTATATTAAAAACATAGAAGCCAGAAAAAATAAAGCAGATAGGCTAACATAGGTATTTTTAAATTTGAATAATCAATCATGACTCTGAATAACAATATATAAAACTAATTATATAAAGCTTGTCCACCTGACTAATCAACTTATCAGTTGTTGGACCAGTCCACCTTCATGATCCCAACATAACCGGTACTGACCATTAACACCCTGATTATGAATAGCTCTGAATGTTCAGAAACCTTCAAGCAATGTCATTTTAAGAACCAAAGAATCAAAGCAGACAGTTCACATAATAGTAAAACAGACTGTTGGCCTTATACCTCAACATGTTTCCAACCTAGCTTTGAAAATTCAGCTTCAGGGCATTGTGATCTAGACAACTGGACTGTCTGTCCTCAGAACTGTGCGTGGTAAATGGCATCTCTGTGAGAGGTCCAGGTGCATTTTCATCAGATCAAAGCATGCGTGAGTGAATACAAAAAAAGAAAACAAAAAGGCTGATTGGGAAATGAAGCTAATTGTCGAGGGATTTTACTGTCTACACAGTCTCAAAAATAGCTAACACTAAACCAAGGTGGTTGAAACAAGATGATTACAGCACATGGTTGCCAATCCCAAAACTTTACAGTCTGTGCATGACCTAAGAGTCACGATTCCCATTTTCTCTCCCTGAAGAAACAGGAGGGAGCAGTCTATGGTAGGGACTAATCTAATGCAGAGGTCAAGCCCAGCATCTGCACTCAGCCATCAATTAATGTTGTGAAGAGAAAAAAGCTCCAGGTCTCTTTTAAATGGGAAGGTTTTATGGGAAGATATGCTTTTGTTTTATTACAATCCAACAATTCATTAAGACAACTAATTCCTTCAGAAAGCCATAAAGACTGTAAAACAGCAATTTAATGACACATAATTGCTCAGAATACAGAAAATACTGTTTAATGGGAAATGCAATTTTCCTTCAGATGATAATGATCTCTGCTTTTTTTCAAGGGAAAAAGATTGTATTCACCATTTAAAAGTTTTGAGTCAGTAAGATATTTTTTTAATGTTTTTGAGCCTCTTATGCTTATAAACACTGCATTTATTTGATTAAACATGCAATTAAAACAGTAATATTGTGAAATATCATTGCAATTTAAACTAATTC
>NW_015645536.1:444005-447583 GCF_001515625.1 Sinocyclocheilus rhinocerous
ATATATATATATATATATATATATATATATGCTGATTTTGTGTTCAAGAGACATTTTTTGTATGAATAATTTTGAAAACATCTATGTATGCAGTGTAATATTTTAATAAAAAACAATAATACTTTTATTCAGGACTGTTTGATTAAGAGAAAGTTCAATGTTTCAATGTAAAAGCCTATACAGTAATTTCACTGCTGAATAAAAGTATATTTTTGATAAATAATTATAAATTCTTACAGACCCCAAACTTTGATGGTTGCCCTTCTTGGCACATGGCAGATATACAACCAGTAAAACATTGGACACACTTGACTGAACGTATGTTTATCTTAATATATCTCAGGACTAAAGAAAGCAGGTTCTAAATTAAGATTTGTTCTTCATTTTGGTCACTACATAATTCCCAGTTGTGTTATGACGACTATTATTCTAACATGTGGAAAAATAGCAAAAACAAAGACTAAGTAGGTGCGTCCAAACTTTTGACTGATGGTATGGAAGTCTAAAAAGTTTGCTTGTTTGTTCATTTGCAAACTTTGCTCAGTATTTTAAGCCCAACAAGATATACCCTAGGCACAAGAGAACAAAGAAAAGTCTAAAATGTGATTCCTGCTGTGAGCTCTGGAGTTCTGGAGGCAATGTACAATGTAACATCCAGCATCTGAGTATAACCAATATTCAGACAATTTCTGATAAGGTCTTCAAACTCTTTTCTACACTGACCAACTTCAAAATCCTAGAAAACTTTACCAGTTGAAGCAAACATGCCATTAATGGCATTATGATAATCACGGATATATTGATTTTGATTGCTCAAGACTCAATTTATGAAGCTCAACAGGAGATATTGACAACAACTTATTGACAAGTTAACTAGTTAGACCGGTATTTTGAATCTGCTTGCTACTTTTGCTTGACAGTTTGAGATTTGCAGCCAAAAACAATGCCCATTCCTTAGACAAAAATGATCAACAAAACCAAGTTTTAATATGGTTTGTACATTCAGCAACTGGACCTGCAAAGAAGAAACTGCAAGCAGTGTAAATCTAATGAGAAGACATTACCTGTGTGACCAACGGCTCCAGCAACCTCTCCACAGTCAGTGTGCGAATCTCAAGACTTTTGGGGTCCCATTTTAGCAGGATCGGGGACGTAGCGCTCGTCATGTTTACTGTGGGAAGAAAATAAGGGGAATGAATATCTGAAAGGATGAAAGAGATGTTAAAAACAAAGAATGACAGTTTAATAGGATGATAAAAGGAAAAAGGTGCAGACATCACAGACTCAGTTATCAGTTTCATGCTTCATGACTTTCTTAACAAAATCAGAGGCCGGTGAGCCTGCCGCACATCTATTATTGAAGCCAGAAAAGCTTCTTCATTGAAAAGTCTTTAAATGTTGCATAACAATCTCACTAAAACGCTAAAATTGTGACTATAAAATATTGAGACACCGCATTACATTAAAAGCTAATGACTTCAGAATGAGTCTTAATGTGGGATCCATACATTGTTGTGCAAGTCAGACTGTATTATCTCACTTTTAATGAGGAAAAACAAACACAGAGACTAGAGGGATCATAATATATTACCCAGAAAGTGATATAAATTTCTCAAATATTAATTATGAACCTAAAACAGTCGCAAAGTTCTCAAACATCACAAACTTTTAAATTAATTTGGTATCTGAGTTCCTAGATATCACATTCCTTTGATAAAATAGTTGAAGATTTACAGTATTCATTTACTGAATCTATCTATCTATCTATCTATCTATCTATCTATATCTATATCTATATCTATATCTATATCTATCTAATACCTTAAAAGTCTGTTTTCTTTTTTTAATATACATTTATTCATCAGGGGTGCATTAAATTGATCATAAGTGACAGTAAAGACATGTATAATGTTACAAATACAAACATATTGTATTTCATAAAACATCAGCATATTAGAATGACTTCTGAAAGATCATGTGACACTAAACACTGGAGTAATGTCCGCTGAAAATTCAGTTTTGCCATCACAGGAATAAATTATATTTTAAAGTATTTTAAAATAGAAAATAGTTCATTTAAATCATATCTCACAAAATTACAGTTTTTACTGTATTTATAATCAAATAAATGTAGCCTAGATGAGTATGATACTGTTCAAAACATAACAAATAAATGCTTATTTATTTACTTACTTTTATTTTATTTTATATTATTTTATTTTTATTTTTTATGTTTTATTTTTTGACCCAAAATTTTTAATGGTAGCACACTCTTTGTAAGTATAGAATAGGATTATGTGTGTAACACATGCTCAAATTTTGATAACCTGTTGTAAAATATCTGTAGCCCACCAAATTTGCACTTTCTAAACGATGGAAAATGTTTCAGTACAGAATAGGGTAAGTACATAAGAGACAGCTAAAGTGCTGTTTACATATACTTACAGTAAGACATAGTTTACAAATTTATATCTTGCCAAGAAGGGCATTTTGAGATGCTGCCATAAGTGTGAGCTTGTGCATGAAGTCATGATGACTTCTTTAAGTGTCATATAAGGTCAAAAGCCACCTTGCTAGAATCAACTAATTGAAAAAAAAAAAAAGAAAGATTTTGGAGAACTCAAAAACTAGAAACTCTCTACTCATGATGCCTTAGGTCAGTGGTCGGCAACAGGTGGCCCGCGGGCCAAAACTGACCCGCCAGCAATAATATCTGGCCCGTGCCCGCAGCCAGATTATTTTGATAGCGGCTGGTTCTGAAATAGATCTGTCATGACAGCAACAGTTACTCTCAATCAGAGTATGTGAGCGGAGCGCGGAGTGGAGCGGTGTGATTTTGAATGGAGCTTTTCACTCGCTCCAAGAACACTCCACCACCGCTCCATCACGAGTACAATTCATGCCAACAGCCCGTAATATAACTGCACATTTAGCAAGAATTCACATGTTAAACATATTTAGCTAGCTTGATAGGGAAGGATCACTTAAATCAGAAAGAATGTGAAGCTATATGATGACGGCAATGGACATAAGCGGGAAGTTATAGTTCTCAAGGAATTAGTTTGTTCCTTCTAGATACTGAATATTTTCATCTGAAAGCACGATTTAAACAAGTACTACAACACTTATTCACACGCAATCGCTCTCTCAATTAGGGCTGGGCGATATAGCTAAAAAATGTATCAGAACTGCGCGTCTCGTGGGCTAGGCTAACAAAATATTAAAATGCAACAACGTCACTTACATCATCATCACCGCATCTCGCGCACCACTGATGACGCTCCCTGATGCACACCTAACATTCAAATGGAAATGTTTATTTTAAATTTGTCTAATATTCATTCTTTATTCACAATCTCCTCATCACAGGTAGGCACAGTACTCATTTCAGCATGTGTTCGTGTTTGTGTGTACTGTCTGCGTCACTAATAGCACGTGCCTATATAGTGCGCTATATCGAAAACATTTTCTATCGATATCGAAGAAGGTGTACCGTCGATAAATATCGATATCGTTTTATCACCCAGGCCTAATTCTGGATAAATTGAGTTTTTTTTCTCTTTTTCTTTTCCCCAAGG
>NW_015645536.1:447767-451181 GCF_001515625.1 Sinocyclocheilus rhinocerous
GATCCGTAGGTAAAATAACTGACGAAAACATCGTTATTTTCATCACAAACAAAATTTGCACTGCAAAAAGCAGCAATTATACCTTTTAATGCTGACAACCACGTTATTAGCTTGTCATGTGGTAGGAAAAAAAGTTTGCACACTAGTGTTCCAATAAGCCTCTTTGAAACTCTCCTGTTATTTTATTTTATTAATATAGGTTATGAACAGAACTGTGATATTTCAAACATACTGAAATACTTTGCGGAGAAGTGTTTCTGAGATCAGTGAGCACGGAGTGGAGCGGGAGCGGGAAATGGTGAACCTGGAGCGGAGTGATTACTAAATGCTCGGAGCGCGGAGGGGAAATTGTTGATGCTCCACTCCGCTCACATACTCTGCTGGACATCACCACACAAATGTGGCTTTTTGTTAATGACTGTCCTCCCACAGGATTTAACACAGAGTAACAGCTCACTACCAGTTACAAAAGACACTGTAACAGTCTGTCACAGGCAATTCTAGTTGCATTTTTCATCAATTAATTTCTTAAATTATCCTTTGACTATGTTCTGGCCCGCCATCTAGTGGCAAAATTTTTTTTTGGCCCGATGCCAAACTTACCTGCCAACCCCTGCCTTAGGTTAGTGACTATTAACTTTCATTTAGTAGTGGGGATCCTTTAACGTAGGCATTTTCAATCATATTTTCATTCACTGGAGCACTGGCCCAGATTCCCTCCTGCATCTTCAGATCCCGCATCCAGATACTCATTACAAAAAACATATGCATCAGCGAAGCCCAGCTCCAGGCCCTTTGAACACCGGTAATGTAAGCAGGTGGTTCCTGATTAAGGTAGCCATCTGAGCTACACAATCAGGCCTGCATAGCAGGAGGGAGGAAAGTTTACCTGACTGAGTGGAAACTTAAGAGTAAAAAGCCTTCAAGCTGTGAGCGAATGTGGAGAAAAGTGGGTGTGTGCGATTTCACTCAGAAACTACTTTTACAGAGGTGTTTTTTTAGAGTGTTCCATTTCGCCTCTGTAACAGAATTGTTCAGAAATACTTCTGATGTTACCTTCATAAATCGGTGTGTTTGAACAAATCTATAGAGTGAATGACTCATTCAACAGAAATTATAGAAGCTTTGCAATAATAATTAAAGGTGCACAATTTTTTTTTTTTTATGTAATTATTTCTGTTTTTCAAAAAGAAATCTGAAAATACTGTAAACCCTTTTACAAAATAAAAGTTTTACAAAAATGAAAACTGGGCAATTGTTAATTTTAAGTAATCTAATTATTTAGAAATACTAGTGATGCTATGTCCATAAATCGGAGAGTGAACAAATCTTCTGAGTAAATTAATAGTTCTCATTCACTTTTTTGTTTTTTTCCCCCTTTTGTTTTAATTTTAAGATAAGTGTTTGAGTGCCGATAATGCTTTTGTCTTTTTTTATTTCTATTTAGCTTTAATTTATATTTCAGAATTAGATTTTTTTTTTTTCAGTTCTGGAGTCAGTTCACGTGGCACAATGTGAACTCTATGCTACTGTGATAAATCAAGATGTGAAATTACACACAAAAAGACAATCTTACATCATCTGTAAGGTACTTTAAAATAACATGTCATACTGACTGCAAGTTTTGTCCCCTCTTCATAAAGATTTAACAAAGTGTTTGACAATGCTCCAGAATAGCAACACATGATGTTGAACAGATTAAAAAGTATTTTTTTCTAAAAAAAACTGGCAACAAGAAAGTTGACTTGAACTTTTTTCATTAAATAAAATGTGTTTTTCCATCTCATTGACACACACTGGAGCAGTCTGGTGTGAGAAGAATCAACATGAGATCAAACCATCATCTGCTGTTTGCTCCAGGTGAACAAATCTTCTGAGTAAATTAATAGTTCTCATTCACTTTTTTGTTTTTTTCCCCCTTTTGTTTTAATTTTAAGATAAGTGTTTGAGTGCTGATAATGCTTTTGTCTTTTTTTATTTCTATTTAGCTTTAATTTATATTTCAGAATTAGATTTATTTTTTTTCAGTTCTGGAGTCAGTTCACGTGGCACAATGTGAACTCTATGCTACTGTGATAAATCAAGATGTGAAATTACACACAAAAAGACAATCTTACATCATCTGTAAGGTACTTTAAAATAACATGTCATACTGTATTCAAGTTTTGTCCCCTCTTCATAAAGATTTAACAAAGTGTTTGACAATGCTCCAGAATAGCAACACATGATGTTGAACAGATTAAAAAGTATTTTTTTCTAAAAAAAACTGGCAACAAGAAAGTTGACTTGAACTTTTTTCATTAAATAAAATGTGTTTTTCCATCTCATTGACACACACTGGAGCAGTCTGGTGTGAGAAGAATCAACATGAGATCAAACCATCATCTGCTGTTTGCTCCAGTCAGAGTTCCTCACTTGTCAGTGAGCTACACACACAAAAAAGGCATCACCATTCTTCTGTGCTCAAACTGTGTCTTGCATTTCCTCTTTTCTGATGTAGCTGTCAGTGAATCCTCAAGAGAGGTTCCAGACAGTCTCAGTCGCCGTTTCAAACACTCCCTAAAGCACAGTGTCAAACACACACTCCAGAGTCCTGCACAACAGACTTAACAGATATTAAACCACACCTTTGAGACCTCTCCTGCTCAGTATGTCAATTTTACTCCTTACAAATTTGTGTACCATTTACACTTCAACGCTTAAAAATAAAGTGGGTCAGTGGGTCTGCAGCACCTTAAGTTCAACAAAAACCTCCTTCTTATCAAGAACCATATTCTCTGCACTAGGGTTCTTGAACTGGCTATACGATTCCTTGGAGACTAAGAAAAAAGCCATTTATGTTGTACATTATAGGCTTTGGATCACCATTCTTGGTTTCTGAGTCCTTAAAGGAGATTAATAAAAAATAATCAAAAAAAAAAAAAAAAGGATTAGGTCATGGACAGCAGGAAAGAAAACTATGCTAAATGGAAAAAAAAATGTTTTAACTGAGCGGTAAGCACATACATAGTTAGGACATCAAAATAAAAAAGGAGAACAAAACACTTCCCATATTTTGGTTGCACACTATTGACAAAAAAACAAAACAAAGAAAAAGCATCTTAAATATGCAAGTTACATGATATCCTAAACAGTATTTAAAACATTAAAAAATATTAACAGTCCATAACTTCAAATCTATTAAAGGGGTCATATGATGCGATTTCAAGTTTTCCTTTCTCTTTGGAGTGTTACAAGCTGATTGTGAATAGATAAGATCCCTGAAGTTGCAAAGACTAAAGACTCAAAACCAAAGAGATATTCTTTATCAAAGTTAAGACTCTGCCACGCCCCCCTAAAACGGCTCATTCTAACACGCCCCCACATATCTACCCCACTATGTGGAAATATTTGCATAATGCACCCAAATGTGCA
>NW_015645536.1:451472-457239 GCF_001515625.1 Sinocyclocheilus rhinocerous
AAGTGTTTGAGAGAGGCGGGGCATAGAGGACCTACAATAATGTACAGTATTTGAAAAATAATGTGTTTTTTGAACATTAAAGCATGTCAACATATTCTGTTACACCAAATACACAAAATAATGATCTTTAAAAAAGCATCATATGACCCCTTTAACATATTCACTGACATAAAAATTATATTACTAATTTATTACTAATTTATGTTTAATAGTATTACTAATATCGATCTTTAAAAGCAAGATATTTAAAGTGTTCCAGTGTTCCTAAAGTATATGCAATAGTTCCCACTATAGCACAATCAAATATATTATACATTGTTCCAATTTAGCAGACTTCAAGTATACCAAAAGTACAATTGCATTCATGGTATTTTTATTAAGCACATAAATATGTAAATGTATACTTAGCATGAAATAAATGTATTTAAAATACATTTTAGTACTTAGTATTTTTCACTAGGGAATGCATGAAGATTTTTTAAAAATGCTGAAAAAAATGTTCTAAAAGTTGGTAAAATTTCTACTTCCAGTAAAATGCTATTTTTGCTGACTGGTAATGTGGTCATCTGATGTCCAATATAAAATGTGAGTCCTGCAACAAAACCAGTTGATAAACACTAGATTTTCACAGTGAGCTGACCTGTATATCACACAGCCACCTCCAGTAAAGCGCGCCGGAAGCAAGCTGCGCAAGATCTATTTCAGTTCCATTATCACTGAATAATGCTTCAATTATCCCACGGAAATGGGAAGAGGAATAATTACGCTATTTGTGCCTGGTTGCCAGGATGATAATAACAGCAGTCATAACGAGGAGACTTTCACGAATGCATTTTCTACACACTGGAGTCAGGATGGGTCAGAAAGCTGATTGGTTCAGACCCATTAGCTTTCATGTGCAGAAACAGTCATGTTAACCGAGAAACTGCCACAAAGACAAGGCAAGGCTTTACAGTTGATGTGACAACACATGCTTTTGTGTTGTCAATTGATTTATTTCTGTTCGGTTTAATTTATTACACAACATGGCAATTGAATTGCTTTTATTACAACATCAAAATTTGCTGTGAAAAGCCTCCAAATGAAGATACAGTAATTCAAAGACATTACATTGTGACAGAGGAGCAAAACATTAAGTAGACAGACATTACAAAAAAGCCAATAAATTGGTTGTTGTATTTCATATCATCAAACATAAGCCATTTATCATAGCTGACCTACAGTTCACAGCAATCCATTTAGTCAATCTGGCTTAAATAGGAAAATATCCCTTTTATGCAATTTACATATGGGTCAGAGGGGATGATTAATTGTATTTTACCACATTACTTTTTAAAAATGTAATCACACTAGATTAACAAATCAAACTGGCAGCCCACATATAAACAGCGATAAACGTCTGGGCTGCAAACCTGCGATGCTGTGTGACACTCAAACAGTAGAGAGGATTAAAGACAGCTCAATCAGGCCAGACTCATCGTGACCCCATCACACACACACACACACACACACACACACCTTTAAGCACAGCAGACTAAAGCCAGCACAGCCATTTCTGACCTCTTTTGTCCACTCCAACTCCTCACGCTGACCTCAATATGCCAGTGCTACTATCTTTTAAAAAGTGTGTTTATGTGAGACTGAGAAAGAGAGACAGAGCAGACATAAAAGATATGAAAATGAAAGGAAAATGACATCACCGACTTTGTGTTTGTGCATTTGAGAGAATACACGAGGACACAAGTTCACTGGAAATATCAAAGGGCGGCTGATTCTGTTTTGCATATTCATGCCTCGCAAAAAAACTGGGAAAACCAAGAATGTTCTTGTGCAGTTCACTCAGAATTCCACTGGCAGCAGGAAGGACTTTGTTACCTGCTGAGGAGGAGGACAAGAGGGCGTAGCTGCATTTGACAGGGAGCAACTTAAACCCCCCTGTACCATTTCATACTACATTTTTCCTTCCACCTTTTAAACCAACCCTAATATCGCCAGTCATTCGTTTATTTGTTGATTCCTTCCTCCACAAACTCTGCCCCCCCCCTTGCCATAGCAACAGACGAGAGCGAGAGGGGATTGAGAGAGATGGAACAAAAGAGAGAGGAGGATAAAATGACAAAGTAGAGGACAAGAGGAAATGCAGCAGAGGGATACAAATGAAAAGAGAGAGAGAGAGAGAGAGAGAGAGAGAGAATAGTGGATATAACAGGAAGGGGAGGTGGGATGGAGAAGTATGACAGAGAGAGGGAGAGAGAGATGGCCCAGAATAAAGAAAGCACACAGAGCAGATAAACGGTGACAGTCACATTACAGCGGAAGTCTCTGGAACATGTCAGTGGCTGATGGTGAGATGCCCACAAGGACAAAAGCCTCTGCAGTGCTCAAAAATAAGATTTATTTTTCTGCTTTAGTTTACTTGCCTTTGACTTTATTTTTTTCTGGCCAATATTCTTAAATGAATGAATGAATGATAAGCAAATAAATTGTAGTGACATTTACAGTATAAGCCATGGTGTGTGTGTGTATACTATGTATTATATGTGTATATACTAGAATTTAAAGCAAATACTTTATTTTATTTTTCTGGACAATATGTTTACTGAATGAATGAATAAATAAATAAATAAATAAACTGTAGTGACATTTACAGTATAAGTCATTATGGTATAATTTTTCAGTAAATATTTACAAAAATACTAGAATGTACAGCAAATACTTTAATGTGCTTTACAATAATTAAAAAATGTACAGCTATCAAGTGGAACTTCTTGAAACTCCTTTATGGCATAAAGTGCAAAACATTTTTGATTGGATAATAGTTTTCTACCCATTCTAACTGATGCTATCATAAGTTTATATTATTGCAATTTAGTATTTTATTATTTAATTAAAAATATATATGATTATGACAATTAAATATAAAATAAAATGATTTAAAAAAATAACAGCCATTTGTTTTATTTTTTGTTTTTTACATTATTTAAAAAAAATAATAATAAAATACAAATAAAACAAAAAGCAAACATAAGATGTTGATTAATGAACTACTGGAATTAATTCAGTAGTCTGATTCACTGAATAATTCTTCAGACTAATTCACAGGTAAACTCCGGCATTTGTGATTATCTTTGAATGATTCATTAAATTAACCTGACTGGCCCAGGACTCTCGAACACTTTTAGCCATCATTAAATTTGCACCCACTCTATAATCACATGGCGACAATTTCACAATTCTTCTGAGATTTACAGCCCCAAATGTCTTTCTCCCGACCGTTACTCTGCATCTTACAAATGATAGGCCTATCGAGTATAAATCTCTATGTGGCTGATCTCTCCTGAAGGGATTACTCATTAATGGTACGGATGGCTTGTTTTTGCCGAGAGCAGCTCTCTTAAAATAGTCCTGACCACTGAGAAACAACTGGTATGCAATGCATTAAAGTCATTACCGACACAAGTGAAAAAAAAAACCTGCACTTCCTTTCTGCTGCTCAACAGTGTGTATGTACACTTAAGAGGCAAGCTGAACATCCAAGAAAAATAAATTATATTGATAAGACTAATTGATAATTAATCTTGTTCTGTTATTCACACACATCTAAAATTAGAATAAGATTTCTAACCTGTATTTGTATGCGTCACTGGAGAGACAGAGCACAGACTGGACTGCCACTACAACAAATGCACATTCCTTATCAGCCCACTTTCTAGTGAACCCTCGTGAAATTCCAACTGGACCGGCAACATTTCAAAACGATATCACCATGGCATCATTGTTTGAAATACCATTTGTCATTCTAATATTCATAAACATGCAAGAGTGGAAACTCATGGCTAGCTGACTCTCTCACACTGATACAATATCTCTAAATGTTAGTAGGGACTAATATGGACATTTTTATTTTGTCATTCTTTCTTTATTCTTTCATTAATGGGAATGCAAGTACATTTTGGTATTAAACTAATCAGAAAAAAACTGTCACATAAAAACCAAATTGGTACTGTATATTAAAGATGGCCTTTTCCTGTCTAATTGGCCAGTTTGGGACCAAATTAAAAAATTCTTCATTTAATCCTTAAAAAATTGCAGCTAGAGAAATACAAATCATATTTTACCCGAGCAGTTAATGTGAGTTTACAGTCTGAACTTAATGTTATGAGATAAAGAGGCTGTGTACCACAAAATAATGGCAAGAAAACATGTCTCTCTGTTTAGTTTTTTATCCGGCTGCATGAAAAAACAAATATACAGCGCCAGCAGAAAATGGTTCTTACAAACCAGTTGTTTAATGAATCTTTCAAAAGGATTCACAAACTCAGCACTTACTGTACCACTTTGAATCAGTCTGATAAACCATCCACTAAATTAACTCACTGAATCGGTGCTGTTCCTGAATGAACATCTGATCTGCAAAATATCATTATATTTCTCAAAAATAAAGTCTGTTTTGCATTTAACTTACACATTGAAAATAGCGCTTATCGCTAGGGGCGTGCAATATATATAATCTGTGATAATATCGTAATTGTTGTTTTAATTGTTGTGCAAAAACCATTCAAAACACCCCTACAGAGTGCACGCATGAAGTCTAGACTAGTGTGCGCACGCATTTAGAGTGCATTCTTTCACTGCATGATTCAGTCTATTAAAATGCATTTAGAATGATCACAAATTCAAGACATGGGGGCAGAAAATTTATGTATTTATACCACTTCATATAGTTAATCAATTTCACACGAAGAGTGTTGTTTTTTTCTCCAAAAATTACCATGATTACAAATGTGATATTGATTTTTTACAACATTTCAATAAACAAGAAGTTAATTAAGATACTTACGTTTTAGACACCATTAGGGTTGGGTATCGTTTGGGGTTTTTTCGATACCGATGCCAAATCGATACTTTTAAAACGGTTCGGGTGCCTAACCGGTGCCTGAACCGATACTTATTAAAAAAAATTATAAATAAGAATTCCCCAAAAAATTATGGATTGGCCATTAGCACTATAAACACATGATGTTTGTTTCATTCATAATGGACGCCAGAGGGCGCCCTCACACAGAAAGTCCACATATCCAGTCACAGAAGTAGCGGAATGCATGACCCTCCAGGAAATCCCTAATATGGACAAAGACATAGCTATTATAGCTGTAACTGAGTAAACAGAACATATACACGTTTTGAATGATAAAACAACGACAATAAACACACGACTGAGACAATATAGTTTATCTGTGTTATTCAAGCCATCTCTGGTATTTTCATAATAATTAAGTATATTTCTCCGACTTGAGTTCACATGCATTTTCTCAGTCGTGAAATTATTTTTCACGTGCGGTGCCGGTGATGATGCTTCTTACGTCCGTTTCGGAGAACCAGAGGACAAATATTTAAATTGATCGCTCAGGCATGGCACCGAAATCTGTGTTCTGATTCGGTTCTAGTACATACCGGTTACATAGGTACCCAACATAGGTTTCGGTACCCAACCCTAGTCGTCAAGTCCGCTGGCCGTTCCTCAGTGAAGTCCACCAGCCATTCCGTTGTCAAGCCCGCCGGCCGTTCCCAAGTCAAGCCTGCCAGCCAATTCTCTCCCAAGCCCTCAGCTGACAGCAGCCCGCTCCTTAACCCCAAACCAGAGGAAGAATATGAGGAGAAAAAGACTGTTAGCTCCAGCCCCTAAGTCTGCTCCAGCATTGGCTCCAGCCCCTGTTCCCACGTCCAGCCCAGAGAGTGCTCCTGTTCCCAAGTTAAGCCCAGAGAG
>NW_015645536.1:457394-465477 GCF_001515625.1 Sinocyclocheilus rhinocerous
GATCGCTCAGGGCACCGAAATCTGCGTTATGATTCGGTTCTAGTACATACCGGTTACATAGGTACCGGTGCCATATTGGTACCGGGTTTCGGTACCCAATCCTAGACACCATATTTCCTGTTTTTGCGCTATTTCGACAACAAAAATAATTCAAAACAAATTGCCAGTTTTGCGTCTCTGAGCAACATGACGGTGTTTCATTCCTGAATGAATCAACCATTTAAATTATTCGGTTCAATTGCAATGACTCAGATTAAATGCATTCATGTCTTGCATTAAACAGTGTGTAAATACAATGCCACTTCAAATGCAGCTTCTGTGTTTCCTCTGCATTGCAAAGATGAATTTTGTTGATACTGATTTCATTTGCTTTAGGAGTCAGCTGTCCACGGCAGCCCTTAAGATACCAGCACAGTAACACACTCAGCAAAATATCGTCTAATTATCGTTATCGATAAAATCCCAGAAATTTATCGAGATATAATTTTTTTGTCAATATCGCACGTCCCTAATTTGTTATTTAATTTATATAATAATTTATTGATAATAATTGTTTAAATATTATTCGGTTCAATTGCAATGACTCAGATTAAATGCATTCATGTCTTGCATTAAACAGTGTGTAAATACAATGCCACTTCAAATGCAGCTTCTGTGTTTCCTCTGCATTGCAAAGATGAATTTTGTTGATACTGATTTCATTTGCTTTAGGAGTCAGCTGTCCACGGCAGCCCTTAAGATACCAGCACAGTAACACACTCAGCAAAATATCGTCTAATTATCGTTATTGATAAAATCCCAGAAAATATCAAGATATTATTTTTTGTCAATATCGCACACCCCTCTAAATGTGATAAAGGCCAAAGTCAGTTGGATAAACATGTATAGCAGGTCAGTCATACTAACAAACCCACAGACCAAACTAACCCACAGATTTCCTTCAAAAGAGGATTGTGAGCAAACGGTCCATCTGATTCACTAATCCTCATTCAGACAGAGAATGAGCTCTGGGCTCTGTTTTGTTTCAGGCCGAGCAGACGCACAGATGCTCCCAAGGCTCGCAGTAACCACTGCTATTATCAACAGAGCACTGTCTACAATCTCAGATGAAACATCGAAAGGAATTACGACTGGTCATGTTTGCTCTGCCTCATGACAGTCGTTATACCGATCTAAAAAAGATTCCTTTGTGATAATTTCAGTAGCTGAAGTATAGTAGCTGTGCAATGCATCAAAAATAGAAGTCCATTAACTGAAGATCTACGCAATGCAATTGGGCACTTGCAGTATAGACATCTCCATTAATTATAATGGGAGCAATCTGATGATGTCATAATAGCCTTTCTATATCTAACCTGTCTGCTGTGACTGTCAACTATTCTTTTGCTGCCTTGCAAGCACTGATATTTCCTTAAGGATATGCAACTCAAATTACCTTCTGCTTTACATAACAACCAATTATTGAGATCATGGAATAATATGAAAAGCTCTCATTACAGGACTATGGTGGTGAAGATCAGCCAACTCAGAACTGCTGTTTATAAGAACCTCAGTCACAATGGATTGTCCCACCACTCCACTTGTCCCACTCAAACACCCAATTCCCACTCCACACATCTCTCTCTACCTTTCTCTCTTACAAATCCATGCACAAAAGCACTCAATACCACAGCCCTCTCTCTTTCACAGCACCTTGCTGTTTACCCAGATTAAGTCAAAGCTCAAGATGAGGTTAACACCTAGATAAATACATGCAGTCATGTAAAACAAGGTCAGGACAAGCAGCACAGACTAGAGCTTCCGGTTTTGTTTAGTTTTTTTCTTCTTCTTTTTTTTTTTTCAATATTACTATAAAGCACAGTATCTCATAATGAAATTCCTTTAAAAAAAAAAAAAAAAATTCCTGGCTCAGTGATTCGAGACGGTTTCACTGATCACACTAACCATATTGGCTTCACATCTCTGTTCTCCAGCAGTTTAAGAGCCTCAGCCTCAGCCAAGAGAGTGTTAATGTGTGTGTATGCTCCGTTTGGTTGCATGCAATTTCTTTATTTTGCTAAATGAAAAAAAAAAAAGATATTTTGAAGAATGCTGGTAAGCAAACAGTTGCTGGTCCCCATTGACTTCCATAGTATGGGAAAAACTACACTTACATACTTTCAAAAGAACTATGAAATAAATGCATTCAAATGTATGCAAATAACCATAAAAAAAAGGTTAACCCAAAAATGACCAGTTAGCCATTATTTACTCACTTTCATGGCATCCCATTTCGATGTGCTGTATGCTATACAAATTCTATGTGATGTATTCCTTCAAGAAAAGACGCTTTATTATAGAGCAGGGAAAGCTCTTTCCATTTTAGATGCCTGTTATTAGCTTCCACTCCAAATATTGCGTATTTCTTCATTTCCTGAAGAGGCATAGAGATAACAAACAGGTCTGAGCTAAATGGATCACATTTCTCAAATTTCTCACTTATTGCTCTCTGGTGACAAATGACGTGCACAAAAATTCCAACTCTTTATAGCGTTTCATTGCAAAACAAACTGACAGCAGCAGCAATAGTCAAATTACTCTCAGCAGCAATTGCCTCTGGAGCTGAAGCTAATAATGTTCGGGCCTACTATTTCTGGGAAAGGTAAATGAGCACTGACAGCTAATTTCAGCATTCGTGAGGAAAACTGTTTGAGGATTTGTTCACACAAAAATGAAAATTTTTTAATTTGCTCATCCTCATGTTGTTCCAAACCCATCTGACTTTCTTTCGTCTGTGGATAATGAAAGTAGGGATTTTGTACTGGTAGCTCTTTTCAAAGCAATAATGATAAATGGGACCTAGAGCTTTCAAGCTTCAAAAATTACTCAAAAGCACCATATGAATACCGTACCATATTACTAGTCTTCTGAAGTCATAGCTTTGAGTGAACAAGCTGAAATTTCATTTTTCACTAATGATTTTCTTCAGTAAGCTACAATCACTACAACCAGATCAGTGAGTCATTGAATCGGTTTGAGAATTGATTCTGATTCCCAAACAAATCATTAAGTGAGGTTTTGTGAACGTACAGTGGGTACGGAAAGTATTCAGACCCCCTTAAATTTTTCACTCTTTGTTATATTGCAGCCATTTGCTAAAATCATTTAAGTTAATTTTTTTTCCTCATTAATGTACACACAGCACCCCATATTGACAGAAAAACACAGAATTGTTGACATTTTTGCAAATTTATTAAAAAAGAAAAACTGAAATATAACATGGTCCTAAGTATTCAGACCCTCTGCTCAGTATTTAGTTGGGGTGCTGTGTGTACATTAATGAGGAAAAAAAAATAACTTAAATGATTTTAGCAAATGGCTGCAATATAACAAAGAGTGAAAAATTTAAGGGGGTCTGAATACTTTCCGTACCCACTGTATTTCATTTAAAGACGCACCAAGAAAAGCTCGTGTGGAATTTTCAGTGAATAATGACTTTAATTTTGCTCTGTTCCTAACACAAACTTGACTTCAAAATACTTGAAATGTAATGCAAAAGTTTTATACAGTGCAAAAAGTATGATACTTTAATTCAAAACAGAATACATTTAAGTTTGTTAGACGTTGAAATGAAAATCTTGATGCCATGTTCAATTCAGTAAATCGCTTTAATGCACAGGCAAATAAGATCTGTCCTTGGTTTGATTACAGATATATTGCATGAAGATGCCAAAGAAGATGTCTATTTCGAAGATTAATGTTCCGACATGAAATAGGATTGTTGTTTCATTCACAGTGCTAAATTTCCCAGCATACTGAGCATAAAAAGCAGATGTCTAAAAATTATATTTTGGGAGTAGCTGATATTGTTTAAGGCCACAACTAGGCCGAAAATCAATTGCGTTTACAGTCAAAACAACAACGCACCCATCAGAGGGGAATCCTAATAATAATTGAACAAAGTAAAGCGTGCAGTTTTATAGATGTTCTTAAATTACAGGTCATGGTGACTTCTACAGTCCTATTGATCTCCCTCAGTAATAGAACTCAATAAGCCAGCCAGGAGGGGGAGTGACCATCTGTCCAATGCTGCGACTGCTGGCACCTCAAAAGGAGGTAAATGGGCTCAGCTTGCCTAAAACACCCTGATGTATGAAGACTGGTGGTCACTTCTGTACCTGACTGCTTTAAACACTAATAGTGGAGCTAAAACATTAATTGACCCCTCATAGATTTTGGCTTAGGTAACCAAAGTTAATTAAGAATGTTATTTAATGTTGAAAATCTCAAAGATAGAAGGTCAGGGAAGCATTTGGAAAAAAAACGAGAGTGAGTAAAGCTAGAGGAAAAGGACATATCTAAAAGACAATGGAGGACAGCTCAGTGTAATATACTGTGCTCCAACATACACTGAAGAAATATTTGTGCTATAGAATTTCCCTCAGGGGTGCTGAATGCATGGGAATAAAATGGAGAGGAGAAAGTATAGGCTATAGTAAAGAAAAGAGGTACAGAGGAGGAAAACTAGGGTTAGCATTTTCTTGAGTAGACATACATTTTTTTCCTGACTTGAAGAGAAAAGTAGTAATAATTGCATCTTATTCTGGACAAAAAGAGAGAATGAATCAGGCCTTGTTTACTTGTAAGATTAGTTTTCATCGATCCCATCACAAGTGAAAGAAGCAAAATATAGGTTAAAAAAAACACTGCCTAAATAATTGAGCTTTCCACTTTCAAACATTTCCAGTGGTAATTAAAAATGCATGCAAGAACATAGCCTTCATTGTATAGATGCTCATGTGGTTGAATGTGTTCAAACAGCCTCAAATAAATAAATAAAAACCTGAACATACTGAAGTATTTTTTTAACATGTTGTGAAAAAATTGCACCAAAACAACTGATTCAAACTTTGCCGATTAAAAATTATGGTCAAAAACGCATCTGCTTTCTTTATCCTTTTAATTCACTTCCTAACCCGATCGTTGGTAATCCGTGTAACATGGGTTTGTTCAGTCAAACAGAATTGATACACCGCACTCAGCGCTCCAACAAAAGGCATGTCAAGTGTGGCAAAATAAGCGGGGAACAGCAAAATGGGAAAATAAATAAATGTAAAGTAGGGTTATAAATGGAAAGAAAGTGATAATATTTTTTTTTTAAGATAAGTGGTTGCAAACAATTTATATTAGCTACAACAACAACAAAAAAACATGTTGAAAGTTAGTCAACTAAATTTGTTTATTTAAATGTAGCTAAAATAAATTGATTGCAACCACTTACCTTAAAAAAAAAATAGTAAATTCAATGAATCATTTTTTTGTACCATGGTGCGATATTTTCTATATTTAACCTGAGCAACTGCTGCTATTCATAAATTGAATTCTGCTAATGCTATTCAAAAATTATTATTATTATTATTATTATTATTATTATTATTTACAATAAATATTGTTAGTCCAGAGGAGGAACCCACAACAAAAATTGATGATACAGAAAATGAGAAAGGAGGAGGGAAAGAGAGGGAGACTGCAAGATGAGAAAGATGACTCCTACAATGACTCCTCCATTACCCTACAGCGGGATGATGTTTGCAGATTGGGTTGGAGAAAGAACGGAACTGAAGAAAGCAGGAGGAACAGATGAAGCTAAAGAAGAGAAGGATAAATTGATGCAGTCTAAAAAAAGCTTTTGTTGACTTATCACAGTCACACATGCTCGAGAAAGAAAATGAGACCAGTTTTGCTAGTGCCCTTTAAAAGTCTTCAGGGAGACGCTGTGACAAAACTGGTCAGATAAAAAAAATAACAGCTTTCTGAATGCCAAAGTGCATTGATAAATAACTTTTTTTCTTTTCACAAAATAAAATAGGAAAAACGAAATAAAGTATCAAATAAAAATGTCAAAAGACTTGAAATAAAAAAGTTTGAAAATACTTTGTGTATCAAGTGCTGTTTGCAATCTATCATAAATTGTGGTTTGTTTGTGTTGCTCAAGTTATATCTCGCAGCATCACTGGTTCAGTTAATTCTGCAGCGCTGCAGGCAGTTGCTTGCACCGTCTCCAAACTCAAAGGCACCGCTGTTTGCAAACGAGAAGATCAGAGAAGTGGCTTTTTGCTTAGCATCTCTCAGAAAAATATAGACAGTACTGCTGCCTTCTTCTCAGAAAATACTAATCACTACTTGCAATGCACTTTTAAAAACAACTGTGTCTCCAGGTAGATGCTGCCCTTTTGCACCGATCCACCATCATGCTTTCCTCAAATTCTCCAAGCATATGGTTCTCGGAAGACCAATCACAACTGCCCACAAGAAAAGCTGCTCATATAATGCGTTGGTGGATACATTTATGATGCAAAGCCAAATAACTTGAAAAAGTGGAAATAGGATAACCGTGCACTAGAAAAATCAATACATCTAAACTAGGAATACTGACATAAAAATATTAGTGCACTGTGCTGAAAATAATTTAAAATTGTCCTAATATGGCATTCGCGGGCAAAAATGACAGGCCTTTTAAAAAGTTATTGTATATTTCTCATTATGCTATTATCACCAAATCTTGTATTCAATCTTTTTTATCAACTTGTTTTCTTTCAATTAGCACGTTTAGTATTTCTTTTTGGAACTAATCGCAGTTCTCATTGATCTGAGCTTTTGCACCTTTTGCATTCACTCAAAAAACTGAGGTGAATAAACTCAGGTCAATAAAGCCTACGATCAGTCATTTCCAAAAAGTTTATACGTTTACAAGTTTATACAAAGATTGAGTCCAAGCTAATAATATAACATAACAATAAATATATAAGCTTTTTTTGCCAGTCATTTTTGACTGGGTGCACTATAAGTGTAGAGAAATGTAGCCTAACTCAAAACGTTTTTGGAAGTTGTGTGAGAGCAAAATCAGTAGGTTTCAGTCCAATGCGATAACATTAACTAGAATTTTCGTGGAAAAGTAATCTCTTGGACGTTGAGCAAAAATGCAATGCTGGATGACAAGGCTTAAAATTACTTGTTTGAAACTTTAAATCAACAAGAACAATGTTTCTGTCTGAGGCAATTTGTCATTTCTAAGCCTCTGTACTGACCTGACAGCAGTTTAATGTTTCCTCTTTTATAAATGTATGAGAGAATATGATCAAGACGAGTATAGAAAACAACTTCTAGATGAAACCTGATGGGGAACTTCCATGAACAAAAGCTACATCTGCATCCCAATAGGCATCACACAATGTATTTGGGCACATTAGCATTGATGTAAATGGGTGTTTCAAGTCTTTCCACATTAGTCATATGCATGTGAGTTCATAATGTCAGAAAAGAATAAGTGGGAGTATTCATGAAATTTGCATTTGGTCTGTGGCACATGCTCAAGATAATACATTAAAAATATCCTCTTAATTAAATAAAGGTATAGGTAAGACAAAAACAATGCCTTAGATCTATATAGGCCATCACAAAGGGCTATTTCTGCCTAGTTCATCCTTTGAAACAAGTCTCCTTTCAACATTACACTTTATACTTCACAGTACTTGTCCTTCGATCTTTTTCTGTGCGTCACTGGAAAGGCCCACCTAACATTTAACTGTGACAATAAAAGTTCAATCAAAGGCAATTTCACCTCTTTATTTAAAGGCTTTAAAACCGCTTTAAGGGCACATTTATAAGCAGATTCACAAACAGAAAAGCAATTAACTTAATGAATTATTCTGAAACTGCAAACAAAAGCTGCTGATAAAATCTTAACAAATGTTTACCATTTCAAATCTGTTTAAAATAAACCAAAGACAGGTCTAGAAATATTTTACTTGTTGCAAATTCGAGTAAAATATAGCCTCTGTACATTTAAAAAGAATTTGGATGTTTATACTACGGTTCAAAAGTTTGGGGTTGGTAAGATTTTTATCTATTATGCTCACCAAGGCTGACTTTATATGATTAAAAATACAGTAAAACAGCAATATTGTGAAATATTTAAAATAAATGTTTTCAATTTGAATATATTTTAAAATGTATTTTATTTTATGAATTTTAGCAGCCATTACTCCAGTCTTCAGTGTCACATGTTTCTTCAGAAATCAGTCTAATATGATGATTTGGTGCA
>NW_015645536.1:465582-475181 GCF_001515625.1 Sinocyclocheilus rhinocerous
TATAAATTACTGTTTTGAAGAGAGATCACACAAGATTTTATCACACCTTTATATTTTACTAATTTTACTCAACTGCAGTAACACAGTTACTCATCAAATAGTATCAAGATAACTCTCATATGTTTTGTCTTAATTTTGAACAGCATATGTATTGCTTTATTCATTTAAAATAAAAATAAAATAATAAAAACTGTCAAATGTTTTGCATTAAATAAATGTGGCACAAGCACATGTTTCAAGAAAATGTTTTCACATTCATACACATACTGCAGATAAATGGATGGATGCACATACAGACAGACAGACCAACAAGTCACTTTCAAGTGTGGTTTCGCAAGACGACGAGCGCTGTATAAATGCTTGCACACATTAGTATCGACAGTCTGAACAATGCATGGTAGGATTTGTCCTGTCATTCAGTGCAGTGAGCGTGCCTTCACATCGGAAAGTCTCTCTGTCTAGAGAGTGGGTGCTTTATTACTGCTTGTTTGTCTTAGGAAACAGAGCCCCTCGCCTCAGCCTGGAGACACCATAGCGACCAGATTCGCTGAGATCACGCACACAGGGCGTCCCAAAGAGCTGACACAGGGCAAATCTGCTCTCCTGGTACTCACTATAAAGCACATTATTTATGTGCAATGCCAGTCCATTTGAGTATCATAACAGCAGATAAAGAATTACAACTTATTTGCTTTTGAGTGAATGCAAGAAATTGTTGCTATCAGTCTACTGTATATGAAACATAATAAATACTGTGCATATAGAATATCAGTCTCATATTACATGAAAACCGAAAGCATGTGACCCTTTAAAAGCACTGTTTGACTTACAGTGCTGAGAAAAGCTCTGACATGATTGTGGAGGCTGTAATAGTGTTGCACACCTCCCTGTCAATCAAATGCATGACTTCTAAATAGAGCCTCACTGTTGCCCTTTCACACCCATTTGGTTTCTGCTTACGGCTACTGTTACAACTCTGTACGGCATGGAAGCCTCTACACTGAGAGTGAGCAAATAAAACATTGCTATTATGATCAAGGAAGCCACCCAAACAGTCAGCTTCATTGATTAGAATGGGAACATTCCAGTTTGTGGCTTAACTAGTGGTATAAACAGGGTGTTAAAATGTGCTGTTGACTGTGAGGGACAGTGTGCATTAAAATGTTTTGTTG
The DNA here is from genome assembly GCF_001515625.1 of Sinocyclocheilus rhinocerous. Taxonomy (NCBI): domain Eukaryota; kingdom Metazoa; phylum Chordata; class Actinopteri; order Cypriniformes; family Cyprinidae; genus Sinocyclocheilus; species Sinocyclocheilus rhinocerous. Next base: position 466,755 of record NW_015645536.1, read on the forward strand.
TTACACGCTGACTGAGGGGAATCTAGTGCTCACAAGTACTCTTACAAACCCATATCATTATAAGAAATTCACCTAAGAAATGACATGTCTGTTTAGGATTTGTATTATGCAACTTGCAATACACAAACCCATTGAATCCCACTGATGACATTTGAGAAAACTTTACTTTTGAGTTTGAAGATTGCAGAATGTTACTACACTACAATACACTGTTTACATTCAGTTTATGGTCACACTCCCCGAAATGCAGTGAAAAACACATATGCAAGCCACACCAACACACAATAGCCTATATAAAAATGCCCCACTGCATTTTGTTATGTGTTGCATTAATTGTTCTCTTTAAAGTCAGTGGATTCTGATATGATTGGTTGGCAGTTTTTTTTTTTTTTAATTGATCATCAGTTGGGAAAAAAACACTCCATATCGTTTCTTAGTGTCACTATCATTAGCTGCAATGTGGACTATATTCTCACAGAATTAGAACATTAATTAAAGCATTATAGTTATCATTAGGCCTATAGTTATCCTTATCGTGTGAAAGAACCTTAGTGTCTATTTGGCAACAAGTGAAATTATGTGTTTTGATTTGCAAATATTTTTCGAAATAATGAAATCTCTGAATGTCATGTTGAAATACATACAATTCATCAACCTTCTGTTCGATAGCTTTTGGGGTTTGAAGCTAATTCAATGGGGATCTGACACACCTTCCACAAAAACCCAAACCACCTCCAACTCGCAGCCTGCAACTGGAATAGGCTATTTGACATAAATTTAATGACAAGCAGTGCTACGTTTTATTTATTCCTTATGTATTTATTTATTTATTTTTCGAAAACCATGTATCCTCATAAAGGGGGGAAAAAACTACGAAAATCGATTCCAGGCCAAAAATTATTTTATATTTAATTGTCTAACACTGGGTTTCATCCAGCAACAAGAACCGACAAAATATCTCAATGTCATGAAGTCCAAAGTTGTATCTTATTACAAAACTTTCATATTTACTTCTTATAAACGTACAGATCCTAAAAGCCCTTTCAACCTATCATTTAAATATAAAATCGTGCACAATAGTAATTGCAGACAAAGGATAACGGGACATTAAAGACGGGAGGCGCTCCGACAATGAAGATGGAAGGTGTCTACAGACCGCAGTTATTATTACAATACACCATACATATGCAAAACAATGCCCGTTACCACGCGGTTAATATTCCGCTATTTTTCTGTTAAAAAAGCAAACCTTTAATTAACATAATATGAGCTGGTTAGCCGGTATGCTAGCAGGCTGCAGATGGGAGGCACTGGCCATCACCTCGGTGCTGGAATAACTGTAGATTTATACAGCTGAGGGACGCATTAGACAGTCGCTTCAGGGGATTTACCTATGTATCTTTCATCTGATATCTGAAAAATGTTCCCTAGTTTAAATCCTTATAATCAGCGCAATACGGCTAGGATGCACAAGCCTCGCCTTTCTGACACATCTAATAACGGTTTGCTTGTTCCAAAGTGGCTTCCATTGATCCTACCTTCAGTGATGACAGGCCCGGTACAGGAACAAAACACTTCCGAGGAAATACGATGCTGTGATTTATTTCCAAACGGACGGCTTTCCAAACCTAGCCAGTAAGTTTAAACAGCCCAGAAAATCCGCCGGCTCGCCTCTGAAGTGATGGAAGCGGAATGAATCCACGCGTTGCTGTGGGTATCTAGGAAATGCTCGTCTCTCTGCCGCTCCCTGCCAAATAATGACCCCACCCACCGAATCCCCAGCCACACACACGACAGGTGCTGAGTATGCGCTCTCCCTTCTTGCTAAATAGTGAGCCGCGCGGTGGCTCTGTACTGCGCCTGCGCTGTAAACGCGGAGAGAAAGAGCGCAGCCTGGGATGGGCGGGGCGAAGATGCTGCTGCGCATCTTTGTTAAATAGTGATGCTCAGCTGGAGGATGGAGCGCGTGCTCAATGATGTGTGCTCGTTGGGTGTTCACGACTGTTTGGAATTGTGTATTTGTTTCTGTTTGTTTGTTTGTTTGTTTGTTTGTTTTTTTGTGTAAAGCATATATTACAAAGCCAGTCTTGAATATAGATTTTTTTTAATGTAATCGAAATTATATGATTATAATATGATTTCTTGTAATTTAAAAGTAGGCTACTAAAAAACAAAACAAAAACGTTATTCGCTCATAATTAGTAATCGAAAGTTGTTTTTTTTCTCTTCTTTTTTTCTTTTGTTTTAAATGGTCAATAAATATATACGTATTGTCCGCACACTGATATAACTGCTCCATAAGAATAATTTATTGCAACGTTTCGACCATCGTCAGCCTGACGAAGACCTGATGGTCGAAACGTTGCAATAAATTATTCTTATGGAGCAGTTCTATCAGTGTGCGGACAATACGTTTGTATTTTTGCTATAGTTTGACTTTTTTTGTCCTGCACCTGAGCCCTGTGTGGGTTTGTGGGATGTGCACAACTTTTTTACACTTTGGTAATAAAGATTAAATACATTAATATTTTTAGAGCTGGGTGGCCGATTTAATGCTAATGTACTGTACAGTGTATTGTAGGCCTATGTATGACTTAAAATTGAATAAATTAATATCAGTATAGTCAATATTTATCACAATTAAAATAATTACTGAGTTTATCAGAACAGGCATTTTACAAAATAATCAATCAAAGTTTACTAAAAGATTGCTGTGTTGCTCAAGTTTCTTTTAGTGCTTGAATACAAGTAACTGCCATTGTATAGACCTTTAGTGAAGATTTTGCAAAAACATTACTTTTGGGACATGGGAATGAGTAAATAACAACAATTTTCATTTCTGGAAGAACTATTCTTATACATTTTTTTCAATACAGGCTCTCTGACTCTCTGACCCCAGTGAACTCAGGGTTGTGGGCATCATTGTTCTTTCGGGCGTATGTTCACCATGCTGTGCCATGCTGTGTCAGTTATACATCAGAAGGCTGTCAGGACCACAGGGACAGAAATATTCATAACTATGCCACACAAATCCTGACCAGCTCTCGACAATGATAAAAGCAGTATTCCAATTTGATTATATTAGTCCACATATTATTAAATGTGATTTCTCTGAAAAGATTTTAAAAAAGCATTGAATGGTGAATACACTATCTGAAAAGGCTTACACAGCCTTATTGGTGTAACAACAGCTTGTTTCTTTTTCTTTTCTTTTTTTTTTTGCTGATACGCACACTTCCACCTTGCCAGAGATTGGCAGTATGCATAATAAATGTGCTGAGTAAGTGAGAGGTTTACATATTCATAAAGCTATAGTAAGTGAGCACCAGTATAGCAGAAAGACCTTCCGTCTGTTCAAAAACAGACAATTTTGGAAGGTTAAATGCCTTATAAAAAAAAAAACAAATCTACTGCATGCACATGAAATTGTTCAAAATACATTAAAGGAATAGTTCACCCAAAAATTAAAATTTGCCTGAAAATTTACTCACCTTCAGGCCATCCAATATGTAAATGAGTTTGTTTTTTTGTCGGAACAGGTTTGAAGAAATGTAGCATTACATCACTTGCTCGCCAATGGATCCTCTATAGTGAATGGGTGCCGTCAGAATGAGAGTTCAAACAGCTGATAAAAGCATCAAAATAATCGACAATAATCCACACGACTCTAGTCCATCAATTCACACCTTGTGAAGTGCACTGCTGCATGCTTCTAATAAACAAATTCAAGGCATTTTAAATTTAAACTGTTACTTCTGGCCACAATATGAGTCCATAATCCATAATAACGCATCCTCCAGTGAAAAAGTCCATCTCCTGTTGTCCTCACATAAACATCTAAATATTTGTGTAGAACTGTTTTGGACTGTTTTTGCTTGTAAATGGTGCTTGATCCATGTATATTTCTCTCCTGAGTCAAATAATTTTTTTCATTGGAGAAAGCAATATCTTGGTTAGAGTTATATTTATATTTTATCAAGCAATATGAAGTTAAAAACATCTTAATGATGGATTTGCTGCAGCTATTGTAGCTATTGCAGCTATTAACATGCAGCTATTCACTTCACAAGACAGTAACTTGTAGATTACTGTAACATTTTTATTAGCTGTTTGAACTCTCATTCTGACGGCACCCATTCACTGCAGAGGATCCATTTGTGAGCAAGTGATGTAATGCTAAATTTCTCAAAAAGAAACAAACGTATCTACATCTTGGATGGCCTGTGGGTGAAACAATTTGTCAGCAAATTTCTCGAAACATTTCAGACTATCTGACCTAAACCAACAATTCAGATTAAAAATAGACTCTGACATGTTCATGTAAATATTTCAGTAGCATTTTCAGTACCAGCATGTCATACTGAGTTCATGACATCTGATCACAGCAGTTTGGCTGATGCAAATCAACTGTCGCCTTTAAACTATCCTCTTTTGCTTATTGGAATTAATGCAAATTCATTCTAAATGACTAAGTAACTACCTAACCACAAAATCTGAAGGTCATGAGTAACGTTCTGCTTCAGTTGCATCACATTTCAGACTGTGTTTACAGACACATGCTCATCAATGCTACAGAGGCTTCCGCTTGCAATGTACGTTTGCTGAATTCGAAGACAAATCGCAGAGCCGGGAGTAAGTAGGCAATTACAAAAAGCTGAAGTTGTGCTTTGCATGGAAAACAGGATTAAACTTGAGTTCCAGCCAAAATTTTAGGTCAGTTGTGAATGACTTTAATGCACCCTTTGGGACACAATAAACTTAAACATGCTTGCTGAATTCCGTGAAATTTAACCGGTGGGGTCAGCACAGGTGGCTTTACAGTTCAGTAATAAATATTGTAAAGCTGCACAATTACCCTTTGCCTTCTGTTCTATTATGACGGTAAAATACGTGGTCACACACCGCTGTCCTGGTCTGGCTGTATGACAGCAGCCCAGCTCAGACTGTTTGAGGGTTTGTATGTTAGTGGGCAGCATCCAGGGCTTTTTGGGGGGATTATGGCTGTCTGAGGGAGAGTCTTAGTCCTGCCCAACCCCTCTCAGACCCACCATCTGCTGCTTTCCACTCTCTTCATCTGGAACAATTAAGCTATTGAGAAGACAACAACCCGAGCCAAACCTGATTCATGTTTGTTTGTTTGTTCAGTATGTACATTTGCTTCTAAATCACCCATTATTTAATGATAATTATATAATAGTTTCATATAATGTCATTTAATTTTTCATTTACAATTACAGTTAGTAACTGGTTTGAATTGTCCACTCAAAATATGCATGCTTTGCATTTGACATGCATTTTGGTCATAAAAATTCAAAATAAGGTTCAAGTCATTAACATTAGTTACTGCATTAGGTATGATGAACTAACACCAAACTTTTTTTTTTTACAGAATTAAGAGACTTATTTTGTTAATTTTTAATTCATGTTTGTTCTTAATTCATTAGCTAAATGTTGATTTATACAACATGTTAAAATGGATGTGCATACACAACTTTTCAAAAGTTATATATAGTTATATATAAATGAAATTAACACTTTTATTCAACAAGTACACATTGATTTGATAAAAAAAAAAATCCAGTAAAGAGAAAATGTTACAAAAAGTTTTCCATTCAGATAAATGCAGATAATTGCACAATTATCACAATATCATTGCACAAACTGACACTCTCTATGTTTAAAAAAAAAAAATTAGACTCTTCTAAAGTAAACTAATGCGCTGTCTTCACTGTATTTAAAGGGGTCATATGATGCTATTTTAAAGATCATTATTTTGTGTATTTGGTGTAACAGAATATGTTGACATACTTTAATGTTCAAAAAACACATTATTTTTCAAATACTGTACATTATTGTAGGTCCTCTATGCCCCGCCTCTCTCAAACTCGGAAATGTAACGCCCCTTACCATAATCGCGAGCGTCAGCTTTCAAAGTAAATATCAAGACAGTTAATAATGTCGAATCTGTGACAATGCATCGTCGTATCGATGTATCGAACAGAGCACTAATATATTGTATGGTCATGTCTGCATATATTGCATATATTACAGAAAACTGATATACATATATATATATATTGGTTGCCAGGTTGACAAAGATCAGTAGCACACTTAGCAGATATTTCCGTATTGCGCAAGTGGGAAGATCTGTTTCGGGGATTACGTCTCTTTATATCAGGCAACCCAGTTGTGTATCTGTTGAGTATAAGTTAAAAAGCCAACATGTGGCCCAGTTGGAAACCAAAATGCTGATCATATCAGTGTGGAGCCATACTATGGGACTGTTGTGTCATCACCCTGCTCTACTGATTACTCCTCCACTGAGTCTTTATTAGTCTTCAAAATAATGGATTTAAAACAAAGGTAATTGACAGAAAGATTTATAAGAAGATCCGTACATGCTGAAACTGAAACAAGAAGTTTTGCCAATACGTAACGTTGAATTATTACCCATTACCTTCAGTCTTTCGGTAGACTCCATAAGAGATGAATTAGTTCAATTTGATGTTGTAGGAAGCACAGGACTGGTGGGACATCTGTAATAGTACCTCTAGTGATGCAACACTGGGTGTGTAGACTGCAATTTCGGCATTTCGGCAATGTGTGGTTTTGCTTCTGTCACAGCACACACCTGTGTATACAAAAACAGAGAAAACTGTTATTGTGTGTGAGAAGATGCTGCCTGCTGTGATAAAACTCTTGAGTATTTCACTTGCCAGTATGAAATCAAACAAAAGCAAATAGGCAGAAAAAAAACAAACAGCGTAATGGTAAGATCCCATACTGGGAAATAAGCATGGGCAGCAGGCGCTCTGACCAAGACTTGACCGAAATAATGGCCAATCAACTGCCATCATTATGTGTCCCATAAGAAACATAAAGATCCGTTCAGTCAGTTTAATCACTCAACACCCGGCTTAATCGAATCAATGAGCAAAGCGCAACAGCTTTCTAATGTCACCTAACAGTAGCAGACATCTTAAATTAGCATCTGTATTAAAATAAAGTATTAACGTTAAAAGCCATTCAAATTTTATAGAGAATATTTTGCGTTTCATAGGTACAGCTTAATTTTGTTGGAATCTCACACATCCTATCTTAGTTCACATCCTATCTTACACTGTAAAAAAATATATTTGTCATAGTTAAATACAAGAAAGATTTTGAAGAAACTAATTTTACATGACAAACTGTCATTCAAACATTTGGGATCGGTTCAATTTTTAATAACAATTGATTAACACAATTTACAAAAACCTTTACATTTTAATATATTTTAAAATGTATTGTATTCCTGTGAAACAAAGCTGAATTTTCAGCAGCCGTTACTCCAGTCTTCAGTGTCACATGCTCCTTCAGAAATCATTCTAAGAGGCTGCTTTAGTATTCAAGAAAACTTTGCTAAGAATTGTCAATGTTAAAAACAGTTGTGCTGCTTAATATTACTGTGGAAACCATGATGCATGCATTTCAGGACTCTTTGTTGAATAGAAAGTTCCAAACCATTTTGCCCCCCTAAGTGTAAAAACAATAGTGTTCGAGTGGTCCAACACTGGATCAACCAGTGATGTGTTTTTGCCATGACAGGCTAATTGCTCCACTTCAGTCACACCTGATGTGAGACGACATTTATCGTCAACACCCAAGCACTTTCTCTGTGTGATTATTGTACTCACTAAGAGTCCACACTGCCATAGACTCATTCATCATTACCAGCACTTTAGCTATTCATTACCTTCAACATCCATGAGCAGAGCTCTCAGGTCCACAGCGCGCTCATCAAAGTGCTAATGACCTTACCTTACTCGTGCGGCTACAGCAGCCTCTCCAACTTCAGAGCTATTCCAGGATCAACATTTTCACACAAATTCAGACTGCTTGAAGCCAAAGACTTAATGATGTGATGGTTATATTAAAGCCAAAAGAAAAGAAAAGAAAAGAAAAGAAAAGAGAACAGCAACTCACCCTTATGTTGTTCCAAACCCGAATGTCATCTTGATTTTGCAAAACATAAAAGGTGAATTTAAGAAAATTCTGGCAAGGCAAATTTCATAGAGTGGTAATTTAAAGTTCATTTATATAGCCATGATATAGAGAAAGAAAAATAAAAAGACAACATAAACATTTAATTAAATAAATGAAAATAAAATGGATTTAAAAAAGCATACTTTGCTATTAGAGTTTGAATAATATTTTGTTATTTTTGGTTTCTTTTTCATTTTATTTAAAGTAATGACTATATAGTTTTTTTGTTTGTTTTTTGTTTTTTTTGTCTTTTCTGTTTTCGTACTAAACAAAGATGAGAATTGTTGTCTTGCCAACAATTTGAAATAAGTTTTATATTTCATTTCATTACATTTTTTATTAACGTTATATATATATATATATATATATATATATATATATAGTACCATTATCTCTATTGTT
>NW_015645536.1:475310-477139 GCF_001515625.1 Sinocyclocheilus rhinocerous
TATATATATATATATATTACAATAATAACCCTGCTTTTTAATAGTTTGATCCAAATGTGAATAACACATGTGAATAGTCAAATGTGAATAATTTCAAAACATATTATAATGTTGTCATTTGGGCTACTTTGTAATTACATAAAAAAGGAACAAGAATATTATTCAAATATCTCCTTTTGTGTTCCAGTCATGCAGGGTAAGCACTGTAAATGACAGAATGTATTTCTTTTATAAACCAATCTTTAAAACAAGATGTGCAAATGCAACTGAACTGTTGGATAGCTCAGTCATTCAGCTCATATCAGTCCAATAAACACGCTTAATCAAAACAGTGCAAATGAACACAACACAGTACACTGAAAGGTTACCAGAGGGAGAGAGACAGTGAAAGAGAGAGAACTATGACTTGGCAGCACATTTTCAGTGCAGTGCAAGAATATCCCCGGGGGTAAAAACTCGAGCCACTGCAGTATTCTGGTAAGGGTCTCCTGGCACCTGGGTCATGAATTAAACAGCATTCATCATTTAATAACATGAGAACAATAAATCATTTAGTCACAGTGAGCTATGCACCATACAAAGGTATACAGGCTGGTAATGACTGTGACTGGGCTCTTGATCACACATTTGGACCCAACCAGAGTTTCTGCCCAGTCCCTGTGTGCTGACACACAAAAAAGTGCTCTAGAAACATCTTCTCTGTGATGTTTGACGAATATTCTCCCTAAGCTCCCTTCCCAAGCGAAAGCTGTAGACTTGTGCTGTCGTAGCATTTCCTCTCTAGGAATTTACTGAATGTGGCAGAAGCTGTAGCACATCTGATTGATATGTGGAGGGCTTCCTGGAAAATTGCAGTTTTGCACAAGATTATATATTACTGTCTGACCTAGAACTTGGCCTAGGGCCCTATGAAATCAGTTTTATTGTTTCCCAATTCCTGTTTTTACCTTTTGCCCCCATTTTGATTTTTCTAGATCTATTTAAATGGTTACATTTTTATAATCAAAAATCACATGTTATTAATTGAAAAATTTACACAATTTAACATCAATTTATTACATGTTTAACAAATTTATTTTTTTGTGCGTGTCCTAGTTAAATTTTCCCCAAATTACATATTTTCCATTGTAATTTTTCTGGATTCCATTTATTTATTTATCTATATGTTAATTAATTAATGAATTCATTCATTCATTCATTCATTCAAAAAACATGGTCAATCAACTGAATTCATAAAACTTAAATAATTTGACAATTTGTACACTAATAGGACTGTCACAGATCGGCCAGGCTCAGCCACCTCCCAATCACAGCGAACACCATCACCTGAATACTGATCACACGCACCTGTCACTACTTGGCAATCATCATCAGCCACCATTCATAAGCACACACCTCACGCCACTCCAGTGTCCGGTCTGGTTTCTACGAAGTGGACTCCCTGGCTGCGTCCGAAACCGCCTACTCAATGAGTAGGTACTTAATGTCAATAAGTACTTACTTAACGAGCGCTAAAAGAGTAGGCACTCTACAGCCAAATCTCGTTAAGTATGAATGAGATCCGGACTTCATCCGCCATGTTGACGTTATCATGTGATCTACGACGTTGCAAGCGCAACAACTTAAAGATACGAACGACAGGTTTAATTGGTCTCTCTGTAAATATTTTGATGTTTATGAAATTTCCTCATTTTGTGGTCTTGTTGAAGAAACAGCTGCCATTTTATTGTGATTGTAATATAACCAATACATTTTGGGTTGATTTAAGTTTTTATATATTTAACCCAACTAATATGACCCACAGTTTAATCCTTAAATATATTATTTTT
>NW_015645536.1:477698-497156 GCF_001515625.1 Sinocyclocheilus rhinocerous
AAGCAAAATGTAATTTGTTTGGTCATATGCCATAGCTATGCATGAATACACACTAGACAAACGCAGCCAAGGTGAATACATCTCAATGTTCAGTCAAGTAATGAATGCACAAGTTAATGAAACAATTATATTTTATTTACTGACACCAGGAAACATGAATAAATGAGTAAAAGAATAAATAAAATAACCATGACAATAAATAAATACAAACAAATCTTTATTCAAACATTATTCTAACAATCATGTATTTACAGATGGTGAACCCACATCTACTGCATCTTAACACAGCTGAGACAGTTCTGCAGCTTTATTCTGATGAAGCAGCTGACCACTGTGTCCACCTTCACCTGTCTCTGCTGTCCATCACAACCATCATTGCTGCAGTCAGACTGAATCTGATCATGGATGAGAAAGGGACATCGAGGCTATCATTACCTGAGTGCACAGAGAGGATGAGGCCCCCCGTACCACACAATCTTGAAGCAAGAGCAGGTGAACACATGCGGGACAATCTGGCTGCTGCTGTGTCTGCTCCAAACATTCGTGTGCCTGCTCGCCATGAGCACGACTACATTTACACAGAGTAAAACATTTTATAATTAATGTTGTCAGCATTTCATTCAATACTTTTGTGGTGTAGTGGGCTAAACCACTGAACTGGCAAGCAGAAGGTTGCTGGTTCGATCTCCGCAGTCATCACCACCGTTGTGTCCTTCAGCAAGGCTCTTTACTTCAGGTGGCTGCTGGGGGATTGGGGTCCCTGTAATGAGAGCACTGTAAGTCACTTCGGATAAAAGTTTCTAATAAATGTAAATGTGATTTTTGTAAATCCTTTTTTGTGTCTTGGGTACAAACGCTCAATAAAGCTGCTTATCAGAATCAGAATGAGCTTTATTGCCAGGTATGTTTACACATACATCGGACGCACTTTAAATAGACGCGTGTCCGAATCTCGCGAGAATTAGTACGTCACCCAGGTAATTCTCGCCTACTTTTTTATAAATACTAAGGATTCGGACATACTTATTCGCTCGCCTACTGCTTTTCGCCTACTATATAGTAGAGAAGTAGGCGGTTTCGGACGCAGCCCCTCTCTATTCTATCCGTGAGATACATCGAAAGACTTCCCTTCTTGATATACTTACCTCCTGTGTTACCTCCATTGTGTTCTGCTGTGTTCCATTCCCCAGTACATTCCAGTCATCCACTCCGTGAAAACTCTGTGTACCCATCAGCGGAGGTGTGTGCTGTCCTCTATCTTCTATTCCACGATCTCCTGGAGGACCAGTTACAGGGTTACTCTCCTCCTCTCCCTTAAGGACTATATTCAGCGCTATAACTCACCTCCCCGAACCTCCTGCACTCAGTGTTGATAATAAACGTTATTGCTATTTTTCTAATCCTCTGTGTGAGTCTCCTTCTGTAACAAGGGCTCTATTTCTTTTCTTTTTTCTTTTTTCTTTTCTCTTTTTTCAGAAATTCTGTGCTGTCTGTTTTAAATCACAAGTTAGTGCCCTATACTTTTGATGATTCATCCAAAATAGGCCAAATTCCACAATATTTTGCATTATACAGTAAATGCTGTGATTCTATTCATGTTTTCCACAATAATAGGGCCCTACTGGAACTGGTCAAATAAGAAAAAACATTAAACAGTCACCTCCTAAACACTGTGATGAACCTACATAAAGACTTTAAATGAAGAAAATTGCCGCTCTGTCTTTTTTATTTCAAACAATTATATTTCTTATCACAAAACAAACTACAAGGTCTGAGTTTTCAAACTGCCACTGATTGTCAGTACATGTATATCTCTCCATCCAAATATCAACCGTGACTAAAGAAGAAAACGCGTCAAACAACAAATTATAGCTTCTTCTGCCCATCAATAGATGCTTCATATGCATACAATATGCCAGTATCAAGATGTTAACGTTAATTTCTTGCACCATGTTAAGTTGTTCTGACCTGAGAACTATCTCAGCATTCAAGACCGGAATTACGCTTATGAGAACATGGGCCTATTTGCAGCGTTGTCCCATATTCACCATGCAAAAGCCCAGGGGGGGTCAGTATTGAAGTTTTAGGTTTTTGATTCATTCCCCTTTTAGTACCCACTGTGCTATCCGCAGTTTCATTGTATCCTTACCATGAAATAAAGAACGAAAGACATTTGGAAACCTATGAAGATTCATTACTTTAAGTATTATAGGCACGTGTCAGACTGATCCTAACCCTAACCCTAGCCAAAAGTCTAATATTCTGAAGTAATTTTGTTTAATATTTCATAATGCACCCCAAGACATAGCAAAACGTCTCTAGGTTACGTATGTAACCATGGTTCCCCGAGGGAACGAGACGCTGCGTCGAGATTCGCTTTGGGAACGCCCCTTCGTGACCGTGTTCTGAAGCATGTGTAAATCCTCAGGGGCCATGTCCACAACTTCCATAACTCCGGGCGGGAAAATATATATTTTCAAAAAAAATACGTAAGGCGAAACCGGCGCATCGAGAAGAAAGCCCTTCTCTTTTTCCCGATATCTGCTAGGTTCACCCACAGATGTCCCTCCGTCACTACCATAACTCAACTTTTTCATCCTTGCTGTTACATTTTAGTATAAAATCTAAGACAGTTTTCATATCCACACACACACAATTTGCACCTGAGTGCAAGTTATACCCAGAATTATCAGTAAAAAATGCACAATTATCCAAACTGTGCTATGTTATGTAGTTTCAGTTCAAAAATTTGCTCAAAAAACCCTAGAAGTGACACAAAGTCACTTTCTGTAATAACAAGAGAAATTCCCGCTGCCTCTGGATGCTCACACCTGCTATTCTGACAATGGCACCTGTTGTTGGAGGATTCATTATCCCTGTGGGTCTGCAGCAGGTTTATCTACCGCCTGTCAATCAATGAACTAATGGAGGTTCCAGAGTGCAGTGACAGAAAATGACCATCTGACCTCAGCTGAGCAGCAGTTCCATCACTCAGTTATATGGAAACATCTGTATGCATAGCCTGGGCTACATAAATAATTAGAGATGTGCTGTGAGTTTATATACGCACATGGTGTAGTCTCTCTCGCTGTCCTTCTCACTTTTCTGTGATTACTGTTATGCAAATGTGCTGACATTCTGTCAGCTTCAGTTAGTGAGAGCTGAACAGGTGAAGTTCAGTTTCAGAGAAACAATAACAGCTCAAGGGTTTATACAATTAGTCTGAAAAACTAAACTCTAATTGTGACAATTGTGTGTACACTCATATCCTTATACTAAACTAAATCAGTAACACTTTACAATAAGTAAATAAAAAATAAAATAAATAAATAAATAAAAAATAATAATAAATTAATAAATAAATAAAATAGACACCAAAACTGGCCATTTAAAACCAATTAAAATCTAAACATTCAATTACCCACAAGGATCTTTTGCTTTCAGACTAGTTGTTCTCCTCCCCAAACTTCAAGTTCATGGCACACTGCCACTCTTCTAAGAGGAAAAAAGTACCAAAAATCTGGGACATCCAATGTCTTTAAAACACTGACTTTCATTACATCCACCTCAAGGCAGCAGTCTATTATAACTGGCAGGACACTCTGTATCAAAGGACAGTAAATCAGATATACACTATTACGCCCTACTGAATCAGAGGAGTGTGGAACTGAACTGCCAGTGTGATTTAATGTTATGGCAGAAAGGTGAGGATAGTGCGTCAGGATGTCCTATTAGAGCAACATAAGTGATAGCAAGCTGAAGGAATAATGCTGAGGCTGAATCCCAACTTACGTACTTAGGTGCATTGAGTACACTTTATACTGTTGACTGACAGCAGAGTCAGTCCTCATATGAGATCTCCAGAAATCAAAAACTTGGAGAAACTGAGTAGAGTGAGTGTGACAATATCGCAGGGACTATAAGAAACACTCAGTAAACTGGAGCGTAGCTCAAAACAGGGGCTAAAGGGGGCCAAGATCTAGTTAGTGCAAAAGTCAGCCTGAGGGGCCATGGTTTAGTGTGGGGGAAAACAAAGCAGGCTACCATAATTATCCATTAATTCATTAAAGCGGACATAACACACAGTTTCTGCCAATCTCATGTTAATCTCGAGTACCTAGTAATATTTCATCCTTCATATCTCCCAAGAGTCTTTAGTTTGATCAGCGTGCCATTGGTGGAGCTAAAGATTTTGTGCAGCGATTGTCTGCAAGCTGTGACATTGACATCGAAAATAAAACAGGAACAAAATCTTTATTGACAAATTAATTATGGCTAGAAATCAGATCCAGCCATATATATTCGATCCAGAACCAGATCCCGACGACTTCCATAACCCGAATAAAGCACACTGATGGGTGTGCTCTTGTTCTTGCTCTGGTTGATGTGTGCACACACTCTTCCGGGATAAATGCCCATACAAGGAATTCCACCATTTATGACTTCATAGAGGGCCATACTCTAAAAAATCTTTCTGAAACTTATACAAACTCAGAAGAAGTGTCTTTGGCAAAGAGACACTGTCATATGTCCAACTCATTTTTTGAGACTTGTTTAGCATGGGAATCCAACTCTTTGGCATAAATTATAAATAAGTCAGAATGTATGAAATAGCATTAGACATCCTCTTTAAAAATGAGGATATACTTAAAAAATAACAACAAAAAATTACTCACAATAAAAAAGCAAAACACAACACCAGAAAAACAAAGCAACAAAATATCACAAAAAAGAAAACAAAATACTACACAAAGCAACAACAAAACAAAAAGCAACAACAAGCAACATCAAAACAAAGCAACAACAAAACAAAATAAAAAGCAACAACCAAACATTAAAACAAAGCAGCAACAAAAAACTAAACAAAAAGCCGAAATGCACAACAAAACACAACTAAAGCACAACATAAAGTAACAACAAAACAATGCACAATACACACAAAAATAATTAATTTTATTGAATTGAATATTTTCTGCAAGTGAAGTTTCAGTCGGGTAGGCAGACAGACAGTGTCCAGGGGTTCAGTTGGTATGGAGCTCTAACAAACTGGGGGGAAAAAAACACATAATAGTTCATAGTTTATTTCAGAGCCTGTAAAACAAGATGAACTTGTCATTATACTTCAACACACATTAGAGCTTTCTTAAAAGCATCTCTCATTAGCCTGAAATAAGATTGCCAGATAAATCAGTTGCATTCTGTCAAAATACCTTCATGTCTTTGATTTAATATGTTAGGTGACCTGAGAGGAACTGTGCCCCATCTTTTTATGTTCATGGTAGCTTCTGATTCATCTTTTCACACATGATTTGTATATCATCTCAGTGATTCATTTCTCTTCAAAGTAAAAATATTCTCCACGGCTCTACGCTTGAAATGTTCCATAAGAATTGTGAATAAAAACTGTCCTTCGATCTGTTAAGAACGTACAAAAGATAATTTCTTAATTTCAAAATTCTTTCATTAAATGAACTCATGTAGGCAGCTAGAACGTGATATTCTGTACAATGCATCCATTGTACATTTGGGATTTAACTATTGCAGCTTCATAATAAACGGATTTAGTTCATTTCTTCTCAGGGCTGGTAAACTAAAAGGTCAAACCCTATAAAGGGGTGCTCTTGGAGCATGTCCATTGTGCCTTTGAGCAACACGTGTACACCCAGGTTGCTCCATGGGGACTCTTCCTGTGATACTGCCTAAAGTGTCTATAAAAAAAACTGTGTTGAGGCATTCAGCTGGAGACTTTGTTTTCCTGTGCAGTCTCACCAGCACTGTTCCCCGTTTGAATAGATTGTGTGCAGAAAATGCATTCTATTGTGTGAATCGCTTCACCCGCCACTTCGATGTAAAGCTCCAGAGCACATGTGTGGACATACATCTTACACAACCAAATATAATTCATCCACCGACACTATCCTGCTGAGTATTGACATATTCCTGCCCTCCCCCATCCACCTCCTCACTCGTTGTCCATAACTCTCTCTCTTTCTCAGTCTCCCTAGGAGGCCTTTCCACTCAATACACCATATGTCACACTCAGTAATTGTGTCGCACCAATATACAAACACCAATTATAGCATTCGCATTTTTCCCCAGAATCACATTGTTGTTGTGTTGACAGCTTTTCCAAACACACAACATGTATATAACATACTACAGCAGTATTAAATGTAAAATGTACCAGTAAAATGCTAAAAGAAATAAGAGTAATTGCTGGAAGAACAGGAAACAACTCATGCTATGTTCTAAACTAAAGTATGTGGACACATGAGCATCACCCCCATATCTATCCATATTTAAATCTTTATCAATACTTTAGTAAACAGAAAATTATTTCTAAAGATAAAAGATCTAATTATAGATTTTTAACATTAAAATGTTAGTAGTAATATAAGGCTTAACTGCAGATAACCAGTGTCCTTTCTTGTTTTCCATTTATTTGCAGCATGAACAATCGTTAATAAATTACAGTTTGAAATATATTAAAATGTAAATCAGTTATTTTAAATTGTTAAATATTCTAAATATTATTGTAAAATATTACTGTTTTACTGTATTTTGTTCAAATATATGCAGTATTGGTGAGTTATAAAAATAAATAAATAAATAAATAAATTACTAACCCAAACAGAATTGTATATTTATGCTAAATAATTTGGAGTAATGAATGAATGAATGAATGAGTCAGCCAGCCAGTCAGTCAGTCAGTCAGTCAGTAAATCAATCAATCAATCAATCAATCAATCAATCAATCAATCAATGCTTGGAATCAGTATTTTTTTATGAGGGCCATTCATCTTGATACAACAGCAATTTTGAATGATTACAATTTCTAATAATGGTCAACTCATTCCTAGGTCTGACTTGCCTTCAGTACATTCAAAAAGGTACTTCTGGTGAAGCAGTTTCTAACGCATGTTCCTCTCAGTCCAGTGCACATGCAATTATCGAGAAGAGACAGAGCATAAAGACACATTGACCCAGAGTTTGAATACTAACATTACGAAATACTGCAAAACTGGCGAATGTGAAGCACAACACGTTAATTAAGCTGAGATCCCAATTTGGCAAAGATCATTATAATCAGCTTTTTAAAAGACACTCAAAAACACAAAGCTTTTCTTACAAGTAATAAAACACTTCTTAGCACCATTCTTTTTCCATTTGGTTCCACAACTTGCTTCCTTGCAAAATAAAGATATTGTGTAAATTCAGATCTAATTCAAAATGAAGTGGCAGACGTCATCTGCAGCCTTGTTAGCACCTCTGTTAATTAAAATGCTGGCCAAAACACAGGTTCAAGGCCAGTAAGTTCAATTTTAAAACTAAGCTGTACTGATTTCCAAAGGAAATGCTATTATGGGTGAGACAGAATGTACTGCAAATCTAATACAAAGTTACATAATGTGAACTCAATGACATTATGGAACAATAAATCATTGTAATGAATCAAAACTGTCTTTGAAAATTCTAATTATGTAGATGAAGTGCATATTGACCAACATATTAATCTGTGTGTAATGCAAAAGTTATTGTCATTACTGTCCTTCATTAAAGTAGAAGAATTGCATATTGCATCGTCAAGAGCCACCAAGTAAATGCAGACTTTCGCAGGACAATAAATACATGTTTTAGTATTAAATGCAGGCAAACATTTAAAGAATTAGCAAAGTGTTTTTTTTTCTTTCTTTTTTTTCACATTTTCTGTAGTTGTAAGTAATTAGTAAGTTGTCATATCTTGTTTGTGTGGAAAATGTATTGGGTCACAGTGGGTCAAGAAAGAGGGAATTCAAATTCTCGACAAAAACGGAAAACATTACAGAATATTCCATCAAGGCCATTTGCTTCAGAGTTGAGACCCGATAAAGAAAACTGTTCAATCATTCAGATCCGCTCAGCATGACCGCACTAATAATGGAAGTCAAGAGTATTTCATGAAAAACTCATCACGCCTTCATCGCACCCTTACAAAAATGAATTGTTCTGAAGAGCGAACCGTTGAATGGTTTGGCTGATTTTAGAGCGGTTCAGCTGAAAGCAATCAAATGAATAGCATAGTTTTAATGAGCAATTTCAAAATCAAAGCTGTTGTGTTCAAGGAACATGATCACAAATATTTTCCTCTGTACAGATATTCAAATGTTAAGAAGTTCCACGTGTTTTAAGGTTCACTTGTAAGTTTTTCTTTCTTTTTCTTCTTAGCATAGTAAACAAGATAATAAAACAAATAAAGATGAATTTAATGTGTAACTGCAGCAGGTGTTCTATCAAGCCTCCACAGCTGTTCTAACCCTCTACAAAAACATACATCTAGTCAATGCCAGACATCTGCTGACTCACATGAATGCTGGGCTACTGTTGTTTTAAACTCACTTAACCTCTGACTTCAGGGGCACTAATGCATGACAATAGGAGGAGAAGCAAGCAACAATCTGCACTCCAGGGAATAGGGATCCTGCGGGGGACTCACCACCTCTGATCTGCAGATACGCCACAGTTTTCACTCACTGATGTTTGATAGTGGCAAAAAGCCATGTGTGAGTCCCCTGTGGCCAGAGAATCACTGACTTTAGTCATGATTTGTACTTCTTACCAATAGAGGTCCCTCTCCCTCTCACTCACAGTTTACTGAATACTACATAATGTATACTGCATACTATCTTCTATTTTTAAATAGTACATGATATAGAGGGAACTTTGCTTCGAGAGGTTTAGAGAAATGATTCACTGCTGGAGTGAACTGCTGAAGTTCAAAAGAACAGAAAGAGCCAAATGTAGTCATATTGATTCTGATAAAGTGCTTGAAGTTCTCTAGACATTTCTGGTTGGCTGGACATTGTCTGCAACTACAACATCAATCAATGCAGAGCGGCATGTGTCCTCTCTGTGCTCTCACTGCAAATGCACTTGAATGTAATAAAGAAAGTTTCAGAGAATGAAAGCAAAATGCAAAAAGGAAAATGCCAAATACAAAAGCAGTGAACAGTATATACTGTCTGGAAATGTTACGATTATTTTGTGATTTTCTCATTTCTTTTGCATGTAAAAGAAATACTATTGAAAGAATAGTTCATGCAAAAAAAATTCTGTCATCATTTATTCACCAACACATGTTTTCAAACGAGTATGACATTCATTCTTCCATGAGACACAAAAGGAGAAACTCTGAAAAATACTTCTCCTTTCCATTCAATTACAATAATTGGGGACCGTAGCTTTTAAAAAAAAAACACAAATATGTCCCACATTACTGAATGAATGATTATATTCTGAGTTAGATCTCAGTCTGAATTCCGTTACAAAAAGGACATTACCTTCAGCAAAATTACAACTTAAACATTGGCCAGTTTTTCACACAAAGCTACTGTATGGCATCAGAAGACTTAAAATATCATACTGACCACATGTGTTGTGTTTGCATTCTTTTTGAAGCCTAAATCTTCAGTCTCTATTCTCTGGGACAAAAGTGACCAGTGCATTATTTTAGATTTCTTTGATGTCATGAAGGTTTGAAACAACATTAGTATGATTAAATACTGACAGAATTTTCATTTTGGATAAACTACTCCTTCCTTTATTTTATCATATATCAATGCTACCTGCAAGCTCTCATGAATCAGACGGGCATCTGACCTCGCTCTGAGCATCACCAAGACATAAAACCCCTCAAAAAGCATTTATATGGCAATGACAGTTTGAAGATATGAGATTTTCACAGTAATGCATTTATCTAACATGGCCAGATCTCATCTCCTCGAACATGTGGCTCTTTGAGGAAGTTTTGGCAGGGCAATCAAAGGGACTATCAGAGGTTTAATCAGGCTCATGTCATTGAAATTCCCACTGAAGCAACTCATCAGACATCTGGACAGACTGCGGTTGCTGTTCAATCTTTCAGAAAAAGAAAAAAAAAGACAAAAGTTGTCTATTTAAAATGCATTTGAGGACAAGGTTCACTTAGATTCATTATGATTATGCAAATTGGATGCGTCTGGCAGCTCCTGTCACACTGTCATTAGAGGAGACATCAATGAAGACTGCACATAATATTCAGTGTTCAGTCAGGTGAGACACGCCATATTTTCCAGCACCTGCACTCAAAAACGTCTGTTCGTGGTTTCTTGTTTCCATTGTGAAAATGCTACAAATGCCTCAAAGCGACTGTAAGCAATGCTATATGCTGATAATATTTCTTTACAGTATTATAAAATGAAATAACACCACCTTGCATTATATTTGATGAAATCCAATACTTGTTTATTAATAATTTAGCTAGTTTTGTTCTATCTAGCACATCACTTTTCCACAAAATATGATATACATTTTGTACCATTTATGCTTTTGACAACAATTTATAAGGAGAAGTCTTTTATTATCTTTTAATTAACAGAAAAACTGCCACAAAGACATTATTCCCATGTTTGTCTGAGCCAGGTTACAAGTTATTTGTTCATTCTCAGCAATTATCAGCATTCTCTTTTCACATGTACGAATAATTCTGAAGGTATTATTTTACGTCTACTCCTGGTTTCAAGGTTAGAATTATAACCAGTGACAGAAGAATAATAAAGAAGAAGAACACCCAGATGTTTTCTGCTGAATATGTGGGTGTTTTACTACTTTCAAAAAGTGACAGAAATGTACAGATCTGACATTAAATAGAGCATTTGAACATATTTTTCTACTCCTTTGTAGACTGTAAGTTAAATGATATTTAAATACTTCTGCTTGTCACTAAAACTTTTGACATTCGGCTGCTTTTGTTAATACTTACATATAGGTCATTTGAAAAAATGTTCATTCTTACTTTGTGAAAAGAAAAAAAAAATATGTGAATGAAAGTTTTTAGCAATATTTTGAACTCAGCATAATCAAATTAGGTAATATAAAGCCTTTTTTTTTTTTTTGCAAATCAATCAGTAGATTTTTTTTTTCTAAGATGCAGGGCTGTGTAATACATATAATGGTAACACTTTAGTATAGGGACCAATTCTCACTATTTCTAGTTGCTTATCAGCATGCCTATTATTCACATATTGGCTATTTATTAGTACTTATAAAGCACATATTCTGCATGGCCATATTCTACATCCCTAATCCTACCCAATACCTAAACTTAACAATTACAGTACTTTACTATTAATAAGCAGCAAATTAAGAGTTTATTGAGGCAAAAATTTGTGGTTTGTTAATGGTGAGAATTGGACCTTAAAATCAAGTGTGACCCAAAAAATATAGTACTTTTATATTTCTTTATAGTATAGTATGCTCAAAACCTGTATGACTTTCTTCTGTGGAACATAAAACATATTTATATATAAATCATTGTATGGACAAAAGCATTGTTCAAAAAATTTAATCTTGAAAAATATCTCTATTTAACAACTTCAGTTTATAGTTTCTTGCTTGACACAAGAAAGCACCAGATAGCAAGTTACAACCACCAGTTTTGCTCAAAGCTGCACTTCTCAGCAGTTTAAAAGAATGAGAGCAGGAAATGCCAACGTCAAGCATTATAACAGGAGGAACATACCAATATGGCCGCTGAGTCAACTGACCTGCCATAAATAACTTCAGTCAAGCTCTGGCATGTAGAACAACAACATGGATCAGGAACTGCATAGTAAACAGCTTTCATGGGTGACCATGAGTGTATAAAAATCTCTGAGTGCTTATCCTGTTTTCCAATGGGCCACAGGTGGAGAGTATCGCTGAGCCACAGCACTGGCCCATGGGGACGCCGGTGGGTGACAGGACATAATCCAATCTGCTCTTGCTGAGTCAGTGCCTGGGAGAACTACACCTTCGTGCCTCAAGAAAGATCAGTTTACTTTTTCCTGCATTCATAATTCATCAGTGCTAAAATGATAGCATGAGACTAATCTCTGTAGAGCTTTAAGGCATTAGTGAGTGTGTATCTCATTCACCCTACGGGGATCTACATTTGAGCACGCAATGGGATTTACAGAATTCAAGTAACATGGAAGGCTAAAAAGCATATGTAACTTCTTCGGGTACAAAAAAAATGTTTTTGTTTGTTTTATAATTGTTATACTGTTTGTTACTGGAAATTCTATAATATGATAGTCTGTTAATAAGCAGTTGTGACAACTTACCCCACTGTAACAACATGCTATTGGGGAATGGTGTCATAAAAGGAAAATGTGTTCAGTGAATTATTACTATAATTGGCAGTATAATACAAACAGATATCTATACTTTTTTAATGCAAAAAAATATTTACATAATAAAAAATAATTAAACATTACAATTCCCCCAATCTGGACAAAGTTACAGATGTTCTCTCACTTAAACAACTTAAAAAAAGTGCTCTGTGACTAGAAAAGAGGTAGAAATAACAATTAACTGACAAGGAGTTGCTGTATTTAACAAAACAGATGTCATTTCCCACTACATTTCTAAAATTGTAATTTTTTTCACTAACCTTATTTAATGTGTCATCTTTCACATCGAATTCTTACATTGTTTCAGTTAATTCAGTTAGAATAATAAGAAACTGTAGAGCTGCTACCATTCAAATGAAATCAGTATCAACAAACTCCAATCTTTCCACTGCAGAGGAAACACAGAAGCTTCATCTGAAGTGGCATTAGATGTATTTACACAGACTGTTTGACGAAGCTGAGGTGCCATAAATGCATTTACAATGCAAAATTTCTAATGCATAAAGAATTTTATAAGATTAATGTTTTAAATATATTTTAAACATACAAATAAGAAATGTTGGGGAAAATGCAATGATAGTTTTAAATATGAAACCAAACCAGTAGGTGGCGGCAAATGACTGTTTGAATGAGTGAGTCATTTAGTCAACAGATTCGTTCTAACGGCTGATTCATTCAGAAACAAGGCAAGTGACTACTGTCTTTATGAATGGGTTACTGAATCATTGACTCACTTGATTCGTTCAAAAATGTGGATTCATTCAGTAACGAAACAGCTGTGTTGCTCGGAGACACAAAACAGTTCTGATGTGACTTTGATTGGAACGATTTTCATCAGCGAAATTGAGCAAAAACAGTCAAGATTGTGTCTAAAATGTAAGTCACTTAATTTTAACTTTTTGTTTATTGAACTACTATTGTATAAAATCACATTGCATTCATATTGAAACATTTTGGTCGTGCAATGTTGCGTACCTAAATCATATATTATACATTTATTTTTTACTACCACAGTATGCATCTATAACTTTTTATTTTATTTTATTTTGCTTTTTTTTCAAACTTAATAACAACGAACAACAGACAAAACACAAAGGAGAAATAATAAATAAATATATAAGATACATAAAAAAACAAAACAAGGAGATACAATATAAATATCACAAGTTTAACATATTTAACAAATAAAATATGACAGTTTAACAATCAGCACTTATCAAATGAAATCATGTGGGACTGTTTTTATATAATTCAAAAGGGGTCCCAGATTTTATAAAATAATTCACTCCTGCCCCTCACAGCTGCACACCTCCGACAAACCAATTCAAATTCCAATCGGCACCTCAATGTCTGCTTTCCATTTCAAAGCAATGCATGGTAACACTTTATTTCGATAGTCCACTTTAGACATTCTATTAACAGTAAGTAACTTTGCAACTACATGTCAACTAGCAGCTAGTAAAGTATTAGTAGACTGTCTGCTTAATATCTTCTAACACTGTCTTTGTCAACGTATTCTACTAACCCTAAACCTACCCTAACAGTCTACTCTGAGAGTTAGTAGACATGTAGTTGCAAATTAATGAGAATTAGTTGACATGTAGTTGACATGTAGTTACAAAGTTACTTATAGTTAATATAATGTCTAAAGTGGACTATCGAAATAAAGTGTAACCCAATGCATTTCTCAGCTATTATTAACAACATTTCACTCAGCTTAATAGCTTGACTATGTTGGAGGTTAGAGTTGGTAAAATTACCTAGTAAACACACCTCTGGGTCCACTGGAAAATTACTTCCATGAATTTGTGATATGATGTTACATACTTGCACCCAAAACACCATCACTTGTAATAAAGTTGATGTAAAAAATTCAACTGAATTAATCTATATCTGGAATTCAAGGTTGAAGTGACCCCATCTTTACATAATTGGTCCCGATCTATTCTTATCCCCAGATCCTGCTCCCATCTACTTTTGAATTTGTCTGCGTCATCTAAAGGTTGACTTGAGATCAGAGCTTCATAGATTCTAGAGATTGTTTTATACAGTGGTTTATCAGAATAACAGATTTGCTCAATACCTGTCAAATCAGGTATCTTGGGATAACTTTTTTAATTTGACCCTTAAACAATCTCGTAATTGCAGATAACTAAAAAAAATTGTATTACTCAAATTATATATTTTTTCTTTAACTGTTCAAATGACATCAAAATGCCCCCATCAAAGCAATGCTCCAAATGTGCAATTCCCTTTTCGAACCAAATCCTAAAATTTTTGTTTTGATGGCACACTGGGAGCATTCTGTTTCCCCATAAAGGTGTTTTAGGAGAAAGAAAATTAGCCTGTCCCAGCAGTGACCTTAGCTTATTCCAAGTTTGAACTGATAATCATGGGATTACTATTTTTTCTTTTGATCAGTATACCATCCAATGTATACAATATATTGGTAGGACATTCTTCTTTTATCTCAAATTTCTCCATATTAAGCCAAGAGGGAAGAGGGGTACCGGCAAACATCTGGGCCAAATACCTGGATTGGGCTGCCCAATAATACATTTTAAAATTGGGAAGCCTCAGTCCTCCTTGGTTGTAATCTAAAGCCAATTTATCAAGGCTGACCCTCTGAGTTTTACGGTGCCAAATAAATGATCTAATCAATCCATTAAGAGTAGTGAAAAAAAGATTTAGAGATTGAAATCGGAAGAGATTGAAATATGTATAAAAATTTGGGCAAAGTAATCATTTTAACTGCATTTATAGCAACAGTGTGTGCTGTTGCACTCATTGGTTTTGATTTCTGAATGAGTCTCTCTCACACACTCACTCAGGCTGCGCAAGCCTCATCTGGCACGACATAAATACATTATCAGTCGCCGTAAATGCAACGTCAAAACAGACCGGCTCGGAATCGACAGACTGACCGGTCACCGTTCCGGGCCAGTGATGCGGAAAATCTGAAAATAGTCCATGTGACATCAGTGGTTCAACTGTAATTTTACGAAGCTATGAGAATACTTTTTCTGCGCAATGAAAAAAAAAAAACTTTATTCAATGATTTATTCTCTCCTGGGAGAGTCTGCTGCCATTAATGAAAGTACCACGACTCATGCGTTTGTCAGTAAACAATGTGCAGCGCATACAATGTGCCTACGTCAGCAGCACCACAAGCATGCACCTTGGGTCAGAGAGCTCTCGGATTTCATCAGAAATATCTTAATTTGTGTTCTGAAGATGAACGAAGGTCTTACAGGTTTGAAACGACCTGAAGTGAGCAATCAATGACAGAATTTTCATTTTTGGGTGAACTATCCCTTTAAGTATACCGTAAAACATTGTTGACAAGATCACATGACAGATGTGATTGGAGACCACTGGAAATGTAAGTTTAGCATTTTCTAAACATTGTTTGAACTGGAAAGTATTTGGAATAGCAGTTGATAATTCAATATCAACCTGTTCTGCATGTTACTCTGTGGTTCAGTTTCATTCATTTCGTTTCTTGTCATTTCCAGTCTTCCTGTGAAGAAATCCTGAACGAGGGTCAAAGGTTCAGATGAAGGGAACCAAATGGCTACGCTTCCAAGACTCATGTATGAACAACTTAGAAAGTCCATGTACAATTTAAGCTTTTTTCAAATCTCAACATGGAACTTGGACTGAACATGCACAAAAAAAAAAAAAAAAAGTAGTTTCCTCAAACTGCACATGGCAAGAGATACTAAAAGCACACAAACACTTGGAGCCCTCGTAAATGCAACGTCAAAACAGACCGGCTCGGAATCGACAGACTGACCGGTCACCGTTCCGGGCCAGTGATGCGGAAAATCTGAAAATAGTCCATGTGACATCAGTGGTTCAACTGTAATTTTACGAAGCTATGAGAATACTTTTTCTGCGCAATGAAAAAAAAAAAACTTTATTCAATGATTTATTCTCTCCTGGGAGAGTCTGCTGCCATTAATGAAAGTACCACGACTCATGCGTTTGTCAGTAAACAATGTGCAGCGCATACAATGTGCCTACGTCAGCAGCACCACAAGCATGCACCTTGGGTCAGAGAGCTCTCGGATTTCATCAGAAATATCTTAATTTGTGTTCTGAAGATGAACGAAGGTCTTACAGGTTTGAAACGACCTGAAGTGAGCAATCAATGACAGAATTTTCATTTTTGGGTGAACTATCCCTTTAAGTATACCGTAAAACATTGTTGACAAGATCACATGACAGATGTGATTGGAGACCACTGGAAATGTAAGTTTAGCATTTTCTAAACATTGTTTGAACTGGAAAGTATTTGGAATAGCAGTTGATAATTCAATATCAACCTGTTCTGCATGTTACTCTGTGGTTCAGTTTCATTCATTTCGTTTCTTGTCATTTCCAGTCTTCCTGTGAAGAAATCCTGAACGAGGGTCAAAGGTTCAGATGAAGGGAACCAAATGGCTACGCTTCCAAGACTCATGTATGAACAACTTAGAAAGTCCATGTACAATTTAAGCTTTTTTCAAATCTCAACATGGAACTTGGACTGAACATGCACAAAAAAAAAAAAAAAAGTAGTTTCCTCAAACTGGCACATGGCAAGAGATACTAAATAGTATCTGTTGCTGCCTCGAAGCTGGAGACTCAGGACTTGGAATCTGTTATTGCCTCTACCCTCACGGGCCAGAGGTTCAGAACGTTGGTGATCTGTTGCAGTCTCAGACTCAGACTCAGAACGGAGGTTGATCTGCTATTGTCTCACCCTTGCAGGCAGGAGACTCAGAATGGCTTGTTTCTGTTGCTGTCTTCCTGGTAACAGGACTCAGACTCAGAACAGTGTATCTGTTAACGTCTTTTCCATTGCAGTACTCAGACTCAGAACAGTGTATCTGTTAACGCCTTTTCCATTGCAGTACTCAAACTCAGAACAGTGTATATGTTAACGTCTTTATTGCAGTACTCAGACTCAGAACAGTGTATCTGTTAACGTCTTTTCCATTGCAGTACTCAGACTCAGAACTTGCTCTGTAATGGCGCTTTTCCACTGCATGGTACGGCTCGGTACGGTTTGTGCCGTGCCGTACTGAGCCGTGCCGAGTCGTACCATGCAGTAGGAAACCGCCATTAGTGTCTTTTCCCTGACAGGTCTCAGACTCAGAACAAGGAGTGTCTTTTGGGAAGGTACCGTTATCTCTTTCCAATGAGGAGGAGATTGCAATCTGGCGCTTCTCCATTTCCAGGCAGTGATTGGCTGTTTCCATCAGAGTGGGGGGACACGGTGTGGCCCACCCTTCTTCCTCCTGTGGAACTTATTTGCATAGTCCAAACACACATTTAGAAAAGTGTCACTAAAGTTTTACCAATGCATTTTTTCCTTACCAAACCAAAGAGAACATAGTTATGAATGGATTTGGATGGAACTTTGTGATCTCTCTTTGTTTCACCCACTGCTGCTGCATCCAGAGGTCCTAAGGAATTTTTATGGCGGTCACAGGCCAAAACCTTAGGAATCAGGCTGTTGGTGGGTGAAGGGCAGAAACTGCATTTTGACCAATGAGAAGTCCTGTCCTTCCCGGGCTTTGTAACAAAGGTCTTCTTCTTGCCCTCTAAGAGGTGTCTGGCTGTTGTCCTGGCATCTTTATCTGATGACGTTGGACAGTTTGCTTATGTTAGTCCACCAAGATCCAATCAAAATGTAACAAACCTCTGTCCACTATTGTGGTCAGAGAGGGGCCCCGCCATAAACTGGGCCCTGGAATGTGCTGTCCACTACATAAGAAACACTATGAATGTCATGAACTGCTGTCCCTTTAAAACATGACTCACATCGACACACATCTGACACATCCCAACTCTTTACATCAGTTAAGACCTTTTAACTTATTTAAGATTGTCACTTGCCAAAAATAGTCATTTTTACATAATTTTGTGTGCAGAGAACTCAATGTGCTGCTGGCGCACTGTCTGAAGTGGATTTCCACACGCGTGCATGGCATGTGTGCGTTCACAGACAGCGTGCCAGTACCGAATTAACTTATCATGTGTGTGTGTGTGTTTAACAAAAACAAGACAATTAAAAGTCTGAACCTACCTGGTTTGGCAGAAAAGGTGATAGTGTTTTCCTCAAAGAATTCCGCGATGCCAGATCTTCACCTAGTTGTATCTTAATCTCTTTTAAATAAAATAGTCGTACATGGTCTCTTCTTTTCTTGACAATTCCTCTGCCAGCTTCTGTTAAATGCATAAAGCGCTCTAACACAGTTGTACCGCACTTCAGATTTAGCGTTATCACAGCTGCTTAAAGGTGCAGTAGGAGATCTTGGAAAATGCTAACTTTAGCCTGATAGCACTGAAAGCGAACGTCCCACCCTCCCTGCAATCACCGTCCAAAGCCACTCCCCTGAACGTATATACGCTCAAAGACCAGAATACCAGAGACAACATTACTACAATAGGCTACATCAGCGGTTCCCAATTCCAGTCCTTTTCCCTGCTCAGGGAGTAGGGAGCAATGAACACTGTGTAGGGATCACGCGATCGGAACACAGTTCATGCACGTAGCTCACTTCTAACGAGCTGGTTATCTGAATCGGGTGTGTTAATAAGCGAGACATGCAAAATATACAGAGCGGGGGGCACGAGACTGGAATTGGGAACCGCTGGGCTACATCTTGTGTCATTCACCGGTGAGAAAACTTTAAACGTACTACAATACCAGGAAGGAAGATCGGGTTGTTGATGTTTGTCTGCTATTCTCGCTCTGTCTGCACAGCCTTCCACAGAATATATAAATACAGATAAATACATTTAGACCACTTAACATAATGATTGCTATCGGGATGTGAAGAGACTTTCAACCAGCATAACAAAATTTTTTTCTGAAGACAATCACCTATTGCACCTTTAACATCACCTCAGTAATATGCCGGATGCTTGAAACGACACACAGTAAAAAATATACCGCATCAACAACAATTAAAAGTTAATGAACAATTAAAAGTGAGCACACTGAAACACATACCTCCACGGAAGAGTAAGAACGGTTCCCCAAACCCGAAATCCGACTTTAAACTGAAACTTTGACTGAGACTTATCTCCGTGAGTAATGGCGCCTGCTCTAGCACTGTTTTCGCGCCGATAATCGACCAAGCTTCTTGTTCCCACAATGCAAAGCGTAATTCAAAAATACGGAAAACACCTGTAAAAACCAAATACGGAAAATTCCTTCAAATTATTATGGTATATTGTACTGTATTTTTACGGATTCCTTTTTTTTTTTTTTTTT
>NW_015645536.1:498258-499697 GCF_001515625.1 Sinocyclocheilus rhinocerous
CATAATATTGTTATATTGCACAATATATTATATATTGCACAAATATTGTGAGGATCATCTGAGACACACAGATAAGGATGTGAAAATGATTTGTCTGTCGCGCCGCATCCAGTGTAAACAGCATGACTGATTATAATGAGTTCTGCAGTAATCTGTTGCGCCAGTGTAGACATGGTTTAAGACTGTTCACTTAGTCGTGGAACATGCTAACTAGCACAACATTAATAAAGGCGATTTGCAAAGATTCATAAAAAAACTAAAAACTTACACTTACTTCTGGAGGTGAAGCTGGATCACGAACAGTTGTTAACGATCTATCCTTCAGGAACAACTTTTTAGCACAACCTTTTTTTTTTTTTTTTTTTTACAGTGCATTGCAATTTACTAGTGATGAGAAACCGAGGCTTTCTGAACTGTTTGAGGCTTTCATGAAATTGTGCCGAAAAACGGTTCATTACTCGAAGCTTTTAACACAGTGCGCATTAGCGACATCTAGTGGTCAGACTTGGTTTCTCCACCAAATCTAACAAAACATAGCGGAACAGAGGATGGGCTGTGGCTAGAAGTGATACAGCAAATTATTGTTGTACAGTGTGAGAAAAATTACACTATACTGATGTGCACATGCCCAGTAGTTTTTGCTGTATGCCATCTTGCCTTAACCCAGAGGATGGTTTGAAAAAGTTTTTAATCTGTGCCAACTCGTGTCATGCGTTGTCTGGTCAACGGATTCACATATTGATCAATAACATATGTAGCGCCTCTCTAGCGTGCTAAACTATAAGGAGAGGTGGCTATACTGAGTTCTTTAAATATCTATCCAATCAAATAAGTGAGGTTTCTCTAATAAACTTATCTGTGTTTGCCTTGTGTGTGTGTAATTACTAGCTTATTAAATGAAATACTTTTCCCCTTTAAATCACTATTTAAGCAGTAATATTTACACTATAACAGGAAATTAAATGTCTTGGAATTACTTTTCTCCTATAAACACTTTCACGTTTAACCCAAAATTTTCTCTCTTTTCTTAATTAACTTAAGATATCAAAAGAGTCAGTAACCACAAAGGTTTTACAAAGAGTATACCAGATTTACTTAGAAGAGGAAGGTCAGAAATTAAATATGTCTGGTCAAACTCACTTTTCTCATCACAAATGCATTTAAATTCACATTTAACACATAAGGGCCCAAGAAAATAAAATAGCCGGCAAAAACCTAGCTTAACGTGAAATACCCTTCAAATGTTCAAATGATGCAGGCCTGAATGTAGCTTGGGTACGTAGTAGCCTTAAACCCAATGGCTGTTTCACCACGCAGGCCAAACAAACAAGTGGTACCTTTACTCAATGTGAATGTAACCTCACGCGCACCAGATCAAAGGCGTCAGCCGCAGAAGACAGGACTCGAGGATTCGCGCTGAAAAGAAAACGGTTGAAGAG
>NW_015645536.1:500457-508328 GCF_001515625.1 Sinocyclocheilus rhinocerous
ACACACACACACACAACCAAGTCAATGTAAAGTCAAACACAAGAGTCATGTGAAGCGCCGATTTTTTTCAAACCAGCTGTCCCGACCTTCCGATACTGCATGACGTTCAACGCTTCAAACGGCATCAATCACGTGGTATTGTCATTTCGATACAAGCATAGGCACAGTGTGTGATACAATAGTGCTTTGAAAACTGCGTCGGAGCATCTGAGCCTCTGTATCAATCGTCCCACCACTAGAAATTACTGCAGTAATCAAATCACTATGTATTTATGATGAGTCATGACATTTACAAGTGTGCAATTATCTGACTGTGACTCAGCCATTGGCACAGAGGTGTAAAGCAGCAGATAACTGCAATCAAGCTTGAAGCATGAGTTTGCAGTAGGAGACGTCATGCATGCAGAAGGGCAACTACTGTCTCAGGTCCTGTGATGAGGCTTACCTATCACATTTTTGTACCAGCATGCAGGGAGAGGTTAATCTTAAACGAAAAAGTCAAAGCTTTCTTTTTACTTTTTTCAAGGCCAAATATCTTTATTTTTGCCTGTTATCATATGATAAGAGGATATTCTAATTTCTCAACGTGATTAACAGTTAATCTGTCTTGAAAGGTTCAATGCTTCTAAAAAAACTGATTTATATATGAAGAATTCAGATGCAAAAGCCTCTAAGTGCCATCTTAAATTTTCATCTAAATTTGCATTTTTATCAAGCTCCTATATTTATGTTAATTTATTTCACTTTAATGGCATAGAAAAGGACCTATACATTGGCATTAAAGTACAATTACTGAACCTAAACATAGGAATCTGATAAAAATGCTAATTTTAGAAAAAAAATTCAGATGGCACTTAGAGGCTTTTGCATCTGAACTCTTCATATGTATTTATTTTGGAAAAAGTTGTTTGCTTGTTATTTGATTTGGAGTAAATGATGTATATAAAATTAAATTCAACCACAGCTAAAGAAGCTAATTTTAAACTAAATGTTTCATTGCCTCGGTCAAATGCAAACTCTTGATTTTATATAATATGAAGAAAGCGATACCCACTCTGCCACTCTACCCATCCCTGGCCTCCTAAAAGGTCAAAACAAAATCCTGATGCAGTACTACCATCAGTCACCAGCAGATGGAGACATTCTTCACTATTTAATATGAGCAATTTCACAAATACACCTCTAGGTGACACTATTTTATAAGGTACAATTTAATCTACAAAGATTCATGCGTAAAGGTTCAAAAAAGGTCAGTTACTTTCGGAGATGCGTGTGTAGTCTGTATTTTTATTTTGGCTCATTTGAATTAAAAACATGGGGTAGTAAATATCGAGGCTGTCTCTGGCATATTACATCTTTTCAAGATTTATGGCTACAAAGGTGTAAAACATGTCATGCAATATTCCGTTCTCGCTCTCAATCTGAACATGAGCTCATGGGGATTCATGGATCTGGATCTGATCTTCTTGACCTGTGCTTTTCCTGTTCCTAAACATTCGCAAATGAGTCCTTTTCTGATGCTGCTAAAACTAATAGATACTAAAGAAGGCATCTATATTTGGCTGTTTTGAGTTAACTACTTTGTTCTAAGCTTCTTTTATAGTAATTTATTGGTGTTTCATGTACAAAAGGCAAATCAATGGCTACAAACAAGTGGTAATTAATCAAAGCGCACAAAGATCCTTCATTACCCTCTACCGTTACATCTTTCTGCCTCACTGAGAAAAAGTTTTTACGTCAACTTCCAAACACATTTTAAAAGCACCTGGCTCAGCAAAACAACTTCACCAGAAGGCCTCAGATGCATGTTTCTCGGAAGAATATGGAGTTCCTATTGATTCTGCTGGTGTCTTGGACTCTAAAATACGCTCTAAATACACTATAGCCGAACTCAAGTGTCAGAACAAAACATATGGTAGTACTTCAAAAGACAAAACACTCCTGGCCATCACGATTCAAGCTGAAATTGTGTGACAGCCAGGAAGACGGGTGGAGGAGAGTGGCACATCAAGCATCGTTTCTCCAAGAAGATGTTGATCTATTAAAAGAACTCAGGAAATGTGTACAGCTTCTGTTAAAGGTGTAACTGGATGTTGCTGTCGACCGTGCCAAAGAAATTGGACAGTGATGCACTTGTGCATGTAGAAAGCATTGTAGCAGTGTCTCATTTTGGCACTTGGCAGGCAAATTCTTTGGCTGAATCAATTGTTCACAGTGGTTCCACACATAGGAAATGGGTCTTCTTAAAGGGTTAGTTCACCCAAAAATGAAAATTAGCCCATAAATTACTCACCCTCAAGTCATCCTAGGTGTATATGACTTTCTTCTTTCAGACGAATCCAGTTGGAGTTATATAAAAAATTGTCTTTAATTGTCTTTCAAGCTGTTTCATGGCACTCAGCGGGTGTTGCATGCTTCAGTCCAACGCATGCGCAGCGCTGACCACATACGTCATTCACCCGGAACTGCTTCCATTTACAACAGTGAGCGCAAGCTACATTAAAGTAATTATTAAGTTTTGAATATGGATATTTTTGTTACAAAAACGCATCGATTCGCTACAGAAGGCCTTTGTTCACCCCCCCGAAGCCGTGTGAGACACTTTTTTAATGGATGGGTGCTTTTTATTTAACTTGTTTTGGACTGAAGCATGCAACACCCACAGAGTTCCATGAAACAGCTTGAAAGATCAAAGACAATTTTTAATATAACTCCGACTGGATTCGTCTGAAAGAAGGAAGTCATATACACCTAGGATGACTTGAGGGTGAGTAATTTATGGGCTAATTTTCATTTTTGGGTGAACTAACCCTTTAAGATTACATTAAACTGTGAACTCTACTCAAACACCTTGCGTAGCTGGAAACCTAAATGAATAGAGCAAGTTGCAATAAAATTAGTTGTGTTGAAGTAACCCTACTGAATGTCTTCCAATTAACTATTAGCTAGCAACAGCGCACATTAGCATGCTAAATGAAATGTAACTTCACCACATGTAATTAGCACAACAGAACATTAACAACTGATGTCTTCTCCTTTTTAATCTTGCTCAGACACACATAAAATAGCATTTAAATTTGATATTTTCTCTCCCCATCAGTCCCTTGCAAAGCATGCCGAGTACTGGAAATCCCCTGCTTGGGTTACTACTGTTTACACCAACAAAATTATTCATGTGGTTTCAACAAATTAATTATGTACAACTTCTGTTTTGCACATTTAAAGGGATTACACATTAAATGTCGTATTAGCTCATTTTAATTAACTAACTTGAGCAAGCAGCAAATATCTCAAGTAAACATCACTCACAATGTAAGTCCTTCTTCGTGTGAGGTTTTATGGTGGTTGGCAAAACATCTACACTGTTAAACGCCTAACAAAGGTAAGATACCAGAGTAAATGTTTGGCTTTGGGAGTTTTTGCTATTTCTGTAGCACTATTTGCAGTATAGTCTGAAGTCTCAATGCCCCGCGGGAGTTTGATTAAGGAGTTGAGTTAATGGGGTGATAAAACAGTGAAGGCAGCTGTGATGAGTCAGCCGACACTTTTATGGAGGTTAGCTGCTGGCAGAGGCAATATTGACAAAGACAGGGGCCGGAAAAATATCATGAGCCTGCCCTATGAGATCTTACAGTGTAATACTGGATTTGGGTAAAAGAATGAATGTACTATACTGTATGTGTGTGACTATGACTTATAACATATAACATGGCTCTCTGGAAGAAGCCAGTCGGCTACCACCTGCTAAATAGCTGCTCTACATTCATATTTCAACTTGCTGGATAGAGTACAACTCATCCTTCCCATCTACTTCCAGGAGGAATTTTTTAATCATATCAATCCACTAATTGTAAACCACACTGTGTCCATTAAT
Organism: Sinocyclocheilus rhinocerous; assembly: GCF_001515625.1. Classification (NCBI taxonomy): domain Eukaryota; kingdom Metazoa; phylum Chordata; class Actinopteri; order Cypriniformes; family Cyprinidae; genus Sinocyclocheilus; species Sinocyclocheilus rhinocerous. The sequence goes on from NW_015645536.1 coordinate 504,332, forward strand.
TTAGGTTGCACTATTGCCACACTCTTAAAAATAAAGGTCCTTTATTGGCATCAATGGTTCCACAAAGAACCGTTACCATCCATGGAAACTTTTCATTCCACAAAAGGTTGTTTACAGTGGAAAAATGTTCTTTATATTATTCAAATGTTCTGCACACTAAGAAAAAATGGTTCTTTTAAGAACTGTTCACTGAAAGGTTCTTTGGGCAACCAAAACTGGTTCTTCTGTGGCATCGCTGTGAAACCCCCCTTTTGGAACCTTTATTTTTAAGAGTGCATTAGCTTGCTTAGTTGGTGTTTAAAAGACATGTCATTTTCAGTAATATTAACAAATTGACTGCACTGACAAAACTTGAACTGAATTGAGCTGAATAATGACACTATCTACCTTCATATTCCATAATTTACATTTACATTTACATTTACATTTAGTCATTTTGCAGGCGCTTTTATCCAAAGTGACTTACAAATGAGGACAATAGAAGCAATCAAAACTAACAAAAGAGCAACAATATGTAAGTGCAAATGACAAGTCTCGGTTAGCCTAACGCAGCACACACACACACACAAAAAAAAAGAAAAACAAGTAGATAGAATAAAAATAGAAAGCTAGTGTTAGGTTTTTTTTTTTACATACAAAAAAAATAAATAGATGAAGTAGAATTAAAATAGAAAAGAAAGTGCTAGAGTTAGAGGGTCAAATAAAGATGGAACAGATGTGTTTTTAGTCGTTTCTTGAAGATGGCTAAGGAATCAGCTGCTCGGATTGAGATGGGCAGGTCATTCAATCAGGAGGGAACAGTTAATGAAGACAGATCCAGCAAGATAAGTATAGAAGATTTGGAAGCCGCTCTTGCCAGTCTTAGGGCTTCAACAACTGAGAGCAAGGCAGTCTTGGTCGAATGTCCACTTATGAAGCCAGATTGGTTGCTGTCCAGGAGGTGGTTCTGTGTGAGAAAGGCAGAGACTTAGTTGAACACAACTCATTCAAGTGTTTTTGCAATGAAAGGTAGAAGGGAAACCGGTCTGTAGTTCTCTAAAAGAGTTGGGTTAAGAGTGGGTTTCTTAAGAAGTGGGGTTATACGAGCCTGTTTAAATGTTGAGGGAAAAACAGCAGTGTGAAGGGATGTGTTAACGATGTGAGTGAGTGCAGCGTGTCACACTGTAAAATCAGTCCGTGTGAACAACAACTTTGGTTCCTAGGACAGGATTTCGTACAGTATTTTTGCTGGTAAGATGTGTTTGACAGTTTGTGGTGTGGCAAATTGTGCACTGAGGTTTGTAATTTTATTAATGAAGAATGTGGCAAAGTCGTCAGCTGTTAGAGTTGATGAAGGAGGGGGAGGAGGAGGACAAAGGAGGGAGGAAAATGTTTTAAAGAGCATACGAGAGTTAGGCGAATTGTAAATTTTGTTGTGATAGTATGTTCTTTTAGCAGTGGAGACATTAGCAGAGAATGAAGAGAGGAGTGATTGATATACATTAAGGTCAGTAGGATTTTGTGATTTGCGCCATATTCTTTCTGCAGCTCTGAGCTTAGAACGATGCTCACAGAGAACATCAGATAGCCAAGGGGCAGAAGAGGTGGTACGAGCTGGCCTGGAAGACAAGGGGCAGACACTGTCTAAACAAGACGTAAGAGTGGAGCAGAAAGTATCAGTAGCACTGTTAACATCAAGAGATGATAACTGTTCAGGGGGAGGAAGTGAAGATGAAACCATTGCAGATAGCCGGGAGGGTGAGAGTGAGCATAGGTTACGTCGAAAAGTGACATGTGGAGGGGTATGTGCTGTGTCTAGAACCATGTTGAGGTTAAGAGTGAGGAGGAAGTGATCCGAGGTGTTCAGTGGAGTAACCAGTACATGATCAGTGGAGCAGTGTCTTGTGCAAATAAGGTCCAGTTGCTTGCCTGATTTGTGAGTAGCCTTAGTTAAAGGGTTAGTTCACCCAAAAATGAATATTCTGTCATTAATTACTCACCCTCATGTCGTTTCAAACCCATAAGACCTTTGTTCATCTTCGGAACACAAATTAAGATATTTTTGATGGAATCTGAGAGCTGTCTGACCCTGCATAGACAGCAACGTAACTGCAATGTTCCCAAGTCCAGAAACGTGACAAGGAGATCTGTAAAATAATCCATGTGACATCAGTGGTTCATCCGCAATTATACAAAGCTACGAGAATACTTTTTTGTGCGCAAAAGGAAAAAAATAAAGAATTTATTCAACAATTTGTCTCATCCGCATCACCCTGGTGCCATTTTGGAGAATATCCACTGGACGTAAACAGCGTATGCTGTTCTGTGTCTGCTGCGTCACACGGATATGCTGTTTCCATTCAGACCAAATCACAACAATGTAGGAAACAGATCCGGCGTGACGCAGCTGACACAGAGCAGCGTACATTGTTTACGTCCAGCTGATACTCTCCAAAATGGCGCTACAGGGTGATGCGGAGGAGACGAATTGTTGAATAAAGTCGTTTTTTTTTCTTTTGCGCACAAAAGGTATTCTCGTAGCTTTGTATAATTGCGGTTGAACTGATGTCACATGGATTATTTTACAGATCTCCTTGCTACGTTTCTGGACTTGGGAACATTTCAGTTGCGTTGCTGTCTATGTAGGGTCAGACAGCTCTCAGATTCCATCAAAAATATCTTCATTTGTGTTCCGAAGATGAACGAAGGTCTTACGGGTTTGAAACGACATGAGGGTGAGTAATTAATGACAGAATTTTCATTTTTGGGTGAACTATCCCTTTAACACTCGCTTGAGATCAAAAGAGGCCAGCAGAGTGTGGAAGTCTGCAACCTGAGGTTTATCTAGGTGGATGTTGAAGTCTCCAAGCATAAAGTACCATCCTCAGGAAAGGTTGAGCGCAGCACATCTAATTCTTCCACGAAGTTACCTAGTGGTCCTGGGGGTCGATAAACAACTATAAAATGGATTTTAAGAGGGTGGGTAATAATGGCTGAATGTGATTCAAAGGAGCCGGTTGTACTCAGAGATGGTAAAGGATTCAATTTCCAATCATTAGAGATAAGCAGACCAGTACCTCCATCTCTTCCAGTCAGACGGGGGGAGTGGGAAAAAGATAAATTATTGGAGAGTGCTGCAGGAGTAGCAGTGTCCTCTGGTTTTATTCAGGTCTCTGTCAGGGCCATGAGGTTTAGTCTTGAATGACTGTATGACTTGAATGACTATAATATAATTGACAAATTTTGCAGCAGTTATACTCTTATTGAACTGAATTGAGCTCAATCATGACACTGCCTTCTTCATATTTCATAACTGACTAACTTTGCAACATTGATACTGTTATTGAACTGAATCAACATAAGATGAATAATGACATATGTGAACCTGGACCACAAAACCAGTCTTAAGTCGCTGGGGTATATTTGTAGCAATAGCCAAAAATACATTGTATGGGTGAAAATTAAAGTTTTTTCTTTTATGCCAAAAATCATTAGGATATTAAGTAAAGATCATGTTACATGAAGATATTTTGTAAATTTCCTACTGTAAATATATTAAAACTTAATTTTTGATTAGTAATATGCATTGCTAAGAACTTCATTTGGACAACTTTAAAGACGATTTTCTCAATATTTCAATTTTTTTTTGCACCCTCAGATTCCAGATCTTCAAATAGTTGTATATCGGCCAAATATTGTCCTATCCTAACAAACCACACATCAATGGAAAACTTATTTATTCAGCTTTCAGTTGATGCATAAATCTCAATTTTGAAGAATTAATGTAATGTGTTGTTTTCTTGTTGCAAGACCAATTGTTTTGTGCATTGTAATGGGTTATTTTTTTTTTTTTTTTTTTTGTGGTTCGTTTCAACCTACATCAAATTTTGCACTTCTCTACACAAATTTACAGAGAAGGACGGGATTGGAGGGACGTCTGAAGAGAGGGAAAAGCGAATGAAATCCGCAATTGTTTTTTAATTTGAAAGACATCAGGGAATAAGCTGCCTCTAACTAA
>NW_015645536.1:509438-510566 GCF_001515625.1 Sinocyclocheilus rhinocerous
ATTGAGATGCACCTGTATTTGTAGCAATAGCCAAAAATACACTGTATGGGTCAAAATTATTTTTCTTTTATGCCAAAAATCATTAGGATATTAAGTAAAGATCATGTTACATGAAGATATTTTGTAAATTTCCTACTGTAAATATATTAAAACTTAATTTTTGATTAGTAATATGCATTGCTAAGAACTTCATTTGGACAACTTTAAAGACGATTTTCTCAATATTTCAATTTTTTTTTGCACCCTCAGATTCCAGATCTTCAAATAGTTGTATATCGGCCAAATATTGTCCTATCCTAACAAACCATACATTAATGGAAAACTTATTTATTCAGCTTTTAGATGATGTATAAATCTCAATTTCGAAAAAATGGACCCTTATGACTGGTTTTGTGGTCCAGGGTCACATATTGTCTTTTTAGAGGTGAGGTCTTTTTTTGGGTGAAAATGACCTTGGAGGTCTTTAGTAATAATATTAATGTAATATTGTTCCAGTGTTGTTTTCTTGTTGCAAGACCAATTGTTTTGTGCATTGTAATGGGCTATTTTTTTTTTCTTAGCAGAAGCTTTAAGATAATGAAAAGGTGCAATTTGAATATAATTTATATTCAAATTATAATTTAAAGTGCCCCTATTATGCCATTTCCAATATTGCCTTTCATGCAGTGTGTAATGTAGCTGTATGTGAATGTAAATTATCTGCAAAGTTGTAAAGCTGAAAGTGCACGATAAATAAAGTAATTGTCTCCCAAAATAAAGAATCGACTCTGAACAGCTGAAACGAGTCGTTAGTAATTCGAATCCCACTTCCGTGACGGCTACACGTCATGGGGTAACACATTTGCATAATGCGCGCCTATGTTCTACATTAGCCAGCCGTGAACAACTTCACCCCACCCACAAATATGTAATTCTACTGACAACTGCTTCTCTAATCTTGGAGAGTTCAACGCGGGATTCACCACAGGATAGACCAATCACAACAGACTAGGCCATCTGACCAATCAGAGCAGAGCAGGCTCACGGAAAGGAGGGGTTTAGAGAGACTGAATCTTTGAACTGCTTGGAACGAATCGTTTGAGAATCGCTGGAAAATGAGGTGATATTAAATGCATATTTTGAGAAAAC
>NW_015645536.1:510677-563076 GCF_001515625.1 Sinocyclocheilus rhinocerous
AGAAAGTAGTGCAGCTGCTTTGTTTACAGGGTTTCCGGGGTAACGGCTGCATTTAAATGAATTATTGTTATTATTATTATTATTTCTGCAGTTTAGCGCCATCTGCTGTCAGAGAGTGAAAGTGCGCTTTCATCCAGAGCGTCTCTCACATGTTCCGCCATGTGCTTCATGTCCGCGCTTGTTTATGTCAGAGTGCGCACGCGTCTTTCACGCAGCATACAGCGGTGTTGTGCATTTTGACCAGTTGATGGGAAAAGTATTCTTAAAATGCATAATATATAATTATTCACGGTATTTAGAAGTGCCCACGATAAAAATATCGTGCATATTCATTACCGTGATATATCGCATTACCGAACACCGGCACAAGTCTAGTGTACGGACACGATTTTTATGCGTACCTTATATGTACCTTCCTGCATTTTTTTTTTGGAAGTAAAAGAAGACAAATCCCTCTGAAAAGATATTGAGTAATGAAAGGCAGTGATGACAGCATGCCAAAATGGGATGGTGAAGAGCAATCAAGACCCAAGAATATAATGTCACCACTTATTCCTGGAAGAGGAATAAACAGGATATTTCACCACTTCAAGAAGATCAAACAATCTCCTTTAACCACTTCTGCGGCACGTTTTGATTTCTGCTGTGTCTTCACACCAATGTTTGAGAGCTGCCTCTCGATTTGATACACGCTGACATACACATGGAAATGACTGGTGTAAGAGGAAATTGAATGGAAAGGGAAAAAGAAAAGGGTATAAAAGCAAAGAAAAAATAATGAAATGGTGCAAGAAGAAAGGATGCAAGAGGAAAGGAAAAAATACAGAATGGAAATGATGCCAGAGGAAATGAAAAGAAAAATGCTAAAGAAATGGGTCTATGAGAAAAGGGGGAAAAATGAAAGGAAATGGTGCAACAGGAAGAATAAAACAGAAATGATACAAGAGAAAGAGGAAGATGTGAGGATCCTAATCTTGTTAACATTACCTAACAATCCTTATCTTTGGTGATGTAACCTAGTGACTACAAATTAAAGCTCATAATTGGAGGCTGTTAAATCCCAGAACCAACGCGTTCCTGAGAAAGACACTTTGTGTCTGCAGGGGAACAGTGTCTGCAATTAATCTACCGTAAATCACTTGCATAAGAAATATCAGATATATAAATAACGCAACACACAAGCCTTTATAACTCAGTCAGTCGTTACCTCAGAGCACATTATTACTGTAGAGCAGTGGTTCTCAACCCGCGGGCCGCGGTCCGCATGCGGCCCGTCACGAATTCAAATGCGGCCCACCATGCTGAACACAATTTTAAAAAATTACTTTCAGTTTTACAATTCATTTTAGTTTTTACATTAATTAAAAAATGTACTAAATAAATATAAGCTATAGCCTAATGTTTTTATGTAAAATAATTTTGTTTTTCATATATTATTTTCAGACATGACACATATTTATTTATTTGGTGAGGAGTCAGGATAATGCGGATAATGAACAGGATAATGTACATCAAGCCAGTCATTATTATAAAATAAACCCCATCAGGGTAATATAAGACCCCAGTGCTCCATGTCAGAGTTTATTTTACGGTAATGACCAGCTGACTCTACGCTATCTCTGACATATGAGTGAATATGAAAGAATGAGAGAGTTTGAGCTTTGCAGAGTTTGAAATAAGAAAGTATTATGCCAACTGAATGTCTTTGCAAAGCATTTTAGAGTGGATAAATGGAGCTATTGAATTGCTCATTAATTGCTCATTAATGTTGTCCAAAAAAAAAACTATGATGAAATAAAGTTACCAAACACAAGCGAATAAAATGATAACACACCACATACCCCTAAGGAAGCATGGACTATTTAATTGTTGAGCACATACTTTGTAAAGAAAAGGCTGTGATTACGAAACCCGGAACAAAATGGATATTATGCAATTGTGTTCAGCAGCTTTTCCTCATTAGTAAAACTTTTACTTAGGGTAGTGAAATGGAAATATTTCACATAATCAAATAAACCATACAGATAGAATAACAAAAACTATTCCATCTTGAATTCAAATGGACGAAATTGTCCATGTGGAATGAAACATGCAGAAATCCGTCAAGGAAATCAATACTTCTTGAGACCTGAGATCAAATTAAAGAATCTCTTCAGAGCACAGATGAGTGGTTCAGGCTATCAGTTCATAACTACAACTCACGCATGTTAACATGTAACTATGCAAATACACAGACTATCAAAACACTCTCAAGAGGTAAATGATTCATTATTAAAATGTGTATACATTAAGACTTTGTTAGACTTACCAAATTATACATGTGAATGGGTGATTTCTAGCACAGCATTTATTATTCAGGCTTAATTATAAATTACAAACAACATCATATGGTATAGTACATGGCACAAATGTACCCTGTACTTTCAACCCTCTGTGATGCAATATTTTTCAATTTTTGCTTGGCACAGCTGAGGTCTGTGACTGATATGTCCTACATCCATTTAAATGAATGGCACAGAAGCTAAAATGGCATTAAAGACATTGCGTCTGTATAAATACATCTTGAAAGGGACATTTTGTTTCATCTTTGCACAAACATGTAATACAGTATAATTAAGTGTACGGTAGGGATATGCCGGTATCAAATTTTCATGTTGCGATTAATTGCTAATGCTTTTATCACGGTATACGGTATTATCACGATATTGAAATGTAGTTTTAAAAAAAGTGCTGTCATAATACAGTATAACAGGTTTAATAACTTTTTTCTTATAACAAAAATAACTGAACATTTAAATGCAATAAAGCAATACAGAAAAATGTACAAAGTTAAAAGTTTTACACAGATTAAAGTGCAAAAGAACTATAAAGACCAAAATTTAGCCTTCTCAAATCATCACGACTTGACTAAAATAAAGTCTATAGATATAAAACAGTTCAAGCATATAACAATGTTTAAACGTTAAACCTAGATAAATGTACGCTATATCCATTAGTTTGCGCAGAGAGTGGAAGCTGAAGCGCGCTTTGCAGGACAAAGAGACGCCAGCGCGATCACTTGCGTTTATTTTCAGTGGATACACCGTCATTTTTGCTCATAAAGGTAAGAGTAATACATCATTCGTAACTGTAAAGGGTCTACTTTTATTTGTGTGCACTCACAATATCAACAAAACGTTGTGCTTTTATAAAATAAAGAAATCAAACATGATGCGCTTTCTGCCGTCTCGTCTTGAACAGGTTACATAAATACATGAAATGTAGAACATATAAAAAAAGTGCTCGTGGCTCGTCTGCCAGTGGGTGCCCCCCCATCACGCATAAAGTGAAACTCCGCCTATGATTGTGCTGTTACTCCTTTCGAGCCGAATTTCACAAAATCGGGTGTTATTTATGGGGGAGTAGAATTATTTATTTATTTCAATGAATGTAATCGATTAGATATCATAATATTTAGGCTATAATATTATAAATCAGGTTGGTTTGTATTGCTGACGCAATATGTAAATGATATGCGTGCGGGACTTGCACTTGGACCATAGTGAGGCCCTGTGGAAAAAAAGGTTGAGAACCACTGCTGTAGAGTATAAAGGTACATAGATCTACTCAAATTGAATGTATGTTATAACCCTCTCTTCCACTCAGTGTGATAACACTACCCCAAAATAGAACTTGGGATCATTTGGCACTGATTTCATATGTTGTTCTTTTCACTCTGCAGGTTTGTCCTTGATCATTTTAGTCGGCAGCCACAAATTCTGATTAATCAGCAAGCCAACAGCATTTCCATGAACCTTCAGAAGCATATAATAACTTCAAGGTTATTATTATTATTATTTTCTTTTTAAAAAATGACCATTTCCTTGATGAGATGCAGCACTGATAGAAGTCCTTCTGGTGCAGGACTCAATTATTGTTTTCACACTGAGCCAATTTGAAATGAGATGAAAAAGGATATAGTGGACAAAAGCATGCAATCAACTGGGATGCCACAACAACAGGAGGAAACAAGATATAGACACCAAAATATTTATTTTGCCATTAACAGACACCTTTTTATCCAAAGCAAATTACAGAGACATCCCTGGAAGAACCTGGGCTAAAATGTCTTCAAAGACATGCATTGAATAATTCTAAATTTGAAATCTACACATATTTCCAAAATGCTCAGATTAATGATTCATAAAATGTACATGCATGCAAAACATTATTATTATTATTATTATTACTACTACTACTGTTATTATTTTAAAATTTGTATATATGTATTTTCCCCCAGGAACTCATATACAATTAATGCATTAGTGACACAAACCACAAAACAGTTGATTCAAACAACTCATTCAAACATATAATTATTATAATATATAATATTAATGCATATTGTGTGTTAATGCATGTTGTGATTGTTGTGATTTTTAAAATCACAACTTTAAAAAAAAAAATCCAACATAGTTTATTAATTATTATGCATAAGAACATTTAATGTCAATTCATGTCATTTCATGTCAATTTTTGCCCTTATAAAACCTGATTGTCTTTCACCATGAGATGAATCCAATCGTATGTGCATTTTATAAATTAGGCCCCAAATATTTGGATCACCGCAACCAAATGCATGAGGAACAAAAATGTGGCAGAGTTTACCAACACTGAAAACACTATTGTCTGTATGAACATGAGCGGCTTCATCAAATCCTCATCACCAGGGACAATTTCACAGCAATAATTAAAGCGCTAATCATTAGTGCTTGTAATCGTTCAATCATTAATCACCAGGAACATTACATACCATATTCATGATGGCATGATGGCGTTTTATAAAGCTTGATAGAGGTAGTTTTGTCTGCGCACTGAGTTTAAACAGACTCGCCTTGAGGGAGGCCTTTCTTCTTTTGTTCTCTGGCTGACTGGGGAATTCAAAGTGCATTATGGGGACAAAAAGTACAACTTAAATGCAAAAGTGAAAAAAGTATGTAACAAAAGACAGAGAATATCAGCTATTTGAAAGTTTGTCTTTTAAGCAGTTCTACTTTCCAAAAATGTTTCTTACTTTAATAATGGATGTTGTATGTGGCATTTTGCCTTTCGTTTTCGTATTATTTGGCATCCACTTAATACGCAGCTTGAAACAATCAAAACTTGTTTTTCAGATATTTCGGATCTCCCCTCACATGTCATTTCAAAAGCAGGTAGGCCATCATCCATCACGCGGGTTTCTGCTCAGAGCAAAGCGGCCGGGGCAAGGGTTAACAGGGGCTTCCTGATTGCTGCTGTTATTCTAGAGGAGTTCACTGCCTTCCAATCATCCACTACAGGGTCACGAACAAGGAGGGAAAATGCAGTCCAATCCTTATAAGATGAAAAAGAATGTGTGCTTTGGACCGGTACCAGCACGCAATTATTCCACAACACAGTCTACCCATGACTGGTCTTGGCGACCGAAGAGATGAAAAGAGCAGATTTAAGACTGAATTTATGGTATGTGTGGATGGCTCAGCTGAGGTGAATGGAGGAGCTGTGTGAAGAGCAGACGATGAGCTGAGGATAATCTTTGGGAGGCCAATTTAGGAATAATGAAATTGCTGAATGAGATCAGCATAGATCTGACGATGCAGTGAGGAGAATGGACAAACCAGTTATAGAGCCCAATAAAGTCACACTTGGAGAGAAGACAACAGGTCACAACTAACTACTGAATTGCCAGCGTATTGAAACTTTAGAGACTTTGAGTATAAGTTAGTGCGGAAAGCTCTCATATGGAGAAGCTTGGGATGTGTGTAAAGCTAATTTCATGTTTAAAATGCATTTTAGTAGATTCACTTTACAAGGATTGAAGAGCATGTTGTTTTACCATGCTTAAGTGGCAACCACTGAGGAAAACATTTCAAACAAGATTCAATTACACTGGAACATTTGCCTTTTGGGTTCTTTGTGTATATGGGTTTTTATGAAACTGGATTTCAGACTAAAGAACTTTGAGATTATGAAAACAAATGTTGTTTCTGTGGGTGAATGACAGATTTTTAAGTCTAAGCATCAAATCATAAAAAGGAGAAGACTTTAAGAAATATGTTTTTAAATGTAAATGTCAAGTTCTAAGAAATGTCTTTTTAAAAGAATTTTATAATTTTTTATTAAACTTTAACATAACCAAGTAAAAGGTACTGTTTAAAAAAATCGTACACAGCTTTGTCATTTATTCAAAAATGTCTTTCATACATATTTCTAATGATAATGTTTGATTTAATTGATTAACAAAGTAGCATAACTGAATACAAAGTACTAAAAAGTACTGCAAAAACTGCCCACCAGACTATATATTTTTTAATTATTAATATTTAAATTACAAGATGCATATTTAAAAACGGGTCACACTTTATTTTAAGAACCAATTCTCGCTATTAACAAGCCATTAACTATGACTTTTGCCTCAATAAACTCCTAATTTTCTGATTATTAATAGTTAGTAAGGTAGTTGTTAAGTTTAGGTATTGGGTAGGATTGAGGATATAGAATATGTTAATGCATAATACACTGAAAAAATGATTAATTGAATTTACTTTTTTTTAAAGGCAAGTGGTTTCACTTTTAAATAAACAAATTTAGTTGACTAACTTTCAACATTTTTTTTTATTTAAATGTAGCTAAAATAAATTGTTTGCAAAAAACTTACCTTAAAAAAAATTTGTATCCTTTTTTTCAGTGTATGTGCTTTCTAAGTACTAATAAACAGCCAATATGTTATTAATAGGCATGCAAATAAGCAACTAATTAATAGTTAGAATCGGTCCCTATACTAAAGTGTTACCAAAAAATACTATGCCAAAACATTATCAAACACTAAAACAAAGTTTTTAAGTTTAGTTTTTAATGATAGTTATAGGACCTAGACATCTTTAAGTTTAAGCCCCACAAATCAAATTAATTTCAAAATCAAAACTAATTTCAATTCCGCATTTGTAAACATCTTAAAAGAGGCTATTTCTATATGAATGGCATTTCCAGTGTATTTTAAGATGCAGGCAAATACATCCCTGTATGTGCAGGTCTGCAGAAGTTCACGGGTATTGCTCTGAGCTGGTGTACGTGCTGTTCGTGCAGCCCTCACTACCTGCAGTTCATTTTAAAGAGCTGACGTACTGCTGGCCTGACCCATCCAGCAACAACATTGTGCTTCAGGGTCTTCTCAGCGACCGAAAGCGTGAGCACTCCAAACTTTGTATGTGGACAAAGAACAGTCATCCATCTACAGCTCGATCAAAGATGAAACACAATTATCATATTCAAATTGGTATATTTTTTTTTTTTGAGACATGACTCATAGGGTATGAATAAACTATGAGAAGCTTTAAAACATCTGAATCAACACCGTTGCTACTAACTACTGGTGTTATGTCTGTAAATTCACAAGACGCATATTGATCTTCTATGGCTCATTGACAGGACTCCCACCAAATGAAACAGTTATACATAGTTAGACACGATTGCCAAAATAACATCTTCTGTTCACCACTCACAGACCATAACAACCAGAATGCATTTGCAAGAAATAAATCATCAATAAACATGATACATTACCAAACAAACCTTTTCTTTAGTTGCAGCAAAAAAAAAAAAAAAGGTCAGGTCAGGTCAAAAAGTAACATATGAATCAATAATTGATGTGCGTTTTGACAGTTCCTTACAAATATGGAGGTGCTGGAGGCACAGTCACTGTTTACTGCCCAATACCGTAAGTTTGTTACCATATGTTCAATATTAGATTTCTCCTATGATGGTCCAGTGAAGGGGGCTGTACTGCTTGAAACTCATGCATCATTAATCAAAGCTCCTATTTCAGTGCAAAATATTTGAGTAGGAATCTAGCAGGATTATTTTTGGAATAACATTTACAGAAAACCGAATTAAAGAATAATGCGAAACTTCTATGTCAGAAAAAAATGATTTTAGAAATGAAACAAAAGCGACATAAAAGTTACGTAATGTAGCATGCATTGCACATATGGTGCAACAATAGTGTTATTGAGAGTCAACAAGGTTAACAAACCAATAGCATTATCAACTAAACCAGCAATGGACCAGAATGGAATTCATGCAGATATAAACCAGTCTTAGGTGGTAAATTTACATAGCTCAATATCAAATACACATAAAAATGTAAAAATGAATTTAAAAAGTAACATGTACTTTTAAAATACATAAATTCACATATAAATATATACATATTTTAAATATATACAATGTAAAAAAAAAATCCCAGTTTGAACATTTGAACACTGGAGTCAAATCAATGCTGCATGTTTTAGTCGCTGCACCAGTTACAAGATCTCAATGGTTGATTTCCCATTATGCCATGACGACAACCACTCATTAACACTCCCCCGATAGCATGTCATAATGCTCAATTAGGTTTAATCCATGTCTGTAGTAAATCACTGTAATTGCTTCTCCATAGACCACAATAGATAAAGCGCCCACATGATGTTGTGGAGTGCATATTTTCACATGTTCAGCAGTGTGAGCCATTCCACATCATAAGAGTGAAATGGTCTGCTCCTATTTGAAGCTTGACTTAAAATGACAGAAAAAAAGTCTTAAAAATCAACTTGTCTATCATCTTAATTTGTTTTAAACCGCATTTAGGCAATTACTCTAATCATAATGTCAAGCAAATATTTCTTTGTCAGAGGAAAAGATTTGTGACAAGATGTTAGGCAGGATTGCTGAGACTTTGGTGAACAACCAAGTCTAAATCTCTGATTGGTTAAATCTCTCACTCATTTCTTAAAAATTGGATCTTGCGCATAACAGCAGCATCTGTTATATTGAGGTTTCTTTAATGTAAAATGCTCTCATGAAAAGTTTAAGCCGAAAATAAGAGCTGGACAAAAAGTTTGTTGCTTTAAGTATATTAACACATTTAATTGAAACTTATTTAATTTCAGCCCATACTTGTCAAGCCTCTTCAATGACAATAAGGTGTATAATATCAGGAGAAACTATCCATTAGCATTCCCATTTATCTCAATAGCAGAGGACATCAAAACATCTTATATGACTTAGTCACTCTTAAAAGTTCTGCCAGCCCTCATGAAGTGGCTATATAAATCTACTTCACTAAAAGTAATATTAGTGTGGAATCGAGGAGCAGATTATGCAAAACAATAATATCCCTCTAGGTTATTCAAGGAGTACCACCCTTAACTTAATAACAGACAGGAATATCTGATATTGATTACATTAATATTATTAGAAATCTTGTGATCTGAACTGCACGTTTTGGGACCACCAAATATTTAGTCTCTTCACACCTCATTACACAGGGGAAGTATGTGATTGGAGAAACAACATTGTGGCCTCGGCCCAAAACTATATGTGACCCTGGACCACAAAACCAGTCATAAGGGTCAATTTTTTGAAATTGAGATTTATACATACTGAATAAATAAGCTTTCCATTGATGTATGGTTTGTTAGGATAGGACAATATTTGGTCGAGATACAACTATTTGAAAATCTGGAATCTGAGGGTTATATGAATTGAGAAAAATACCACTGGCTGCCGCTGCAGTCTGACAAAAATAATCCAGTATATTTATCAAGTGCCACCTTTCTTCCTTTGTAATTTGAAAAATATTGGATGCAAACCAGATGGACCAGAAGGACCACTTGTGAGAAAAGTGCATTGTTTGTGAAAATAATTTCATAGACTGTTTGTGTTGCATTTAAGCAGTGCAAACTACCACATAAATAGAAATATTTTACATAATTAATTTTCAAATAATGTTTTGAAATAACAATTATACTGTCAGACTTTTGGACCTGTTTTGCCCCCGTAGTCCTTCCTGTGTTTCCTTATTTGGTCATGTTCCTGTCTTCGTTTAGTTTGATTATGTTCCATTGATGTCACCTGTGTTCCCCTGATTGCCCCGTGTTTAAAAGTCCTAGTCTGTTCAGCTTGTGTTTTGTCAGGTCTACTCGTTCTCTATGTGTGTTGGCTCAAGCTCCTATTGTGGATTATCTCCTGAGTTTCCTTGATTAAAGACAGTTCTCGTTTACGTGTGCTTCCTCAACAGCATGACGTGACAGAAGACCAGACCAACACAGTTACCGCCATGTTTTCCCCTCCGTTTGTTTTCTCGTTTTTCTCTCAGTGTTTTTGTCAGTCAATTCCCACCGGGATTGACGAGCCTGCGCAAAGCCGAGCGACTGAGCGGAGGATCGCCCCAGACGTGGAGCTCACAGACCAGGTGCGAGAGCCTTCGTCCGTCCTCCTCCTGAGCCTCCTCCCAAGCTCCCACCTATGCCTCCCTCTGTTGTTGTTATGGTGCGAGGACGCACTGGGAGGGGGCGAAATGTCAGACTTTTGGACCCGTTTTGCCCCCGTAGTCCTTCCTGTGTTTCCTTATTTGGTCATGTTCCTGTCCTCGTTTAGTTTGTTCCATTGATGTTACCTTTTGTTCCCCTGATTGCCCTGTTTTTAAAAGTCCTAGTCTGTTCAGTTTGTTTTGTTAGGTCTACTTGTTCTCTACGTGTGTTGGCTCAAGCTCCTATTGTGGATTATCTCCTGAGTTTCCTTGATTAAAGACCGTTCTCGTTTACTCGTGCCTCCTGCGTGCTTCCTCAACAGCGTGATGTGACATATACCAGCATCAATAATATTGCATTTATGTAAGAAAATAAGCCCAGCCAACCTGGACTGAATATAACGGTTATTTTGAATAATCAATAACTCGACAGGATCAAGAAATTACATTAAAAAAAAAGGTAATTAAATGATAATGACCTCTAATAGCATGATACCTGTGGCGACTGGTTCTCTTTTTCCATTTACTGAATGCCATACTAAATACAGCTGTTATTTATAAAAATCAATCGACCAGTCAATTTAATAATTCCATACAATCAAGGGTTTTGAAATTTCGGCTAAAAAAAAAAGTCATAAAATGAAAATGAGCACTGATAGCACTCATTTACTATTGCATATTACTGGCACTAAAAAAAAAATCCTAGTGAGACAACAGTTATATGTAAGACGTGCCATTGTAAAATTATGCTGATTGGAGCATTGTCATTTTCAGTACTGTTGTTCATTTAACATCAATCGCATATGCAAACCTGAATATGCTGTTGATTATTCAAACTAGGCATGGAAATGACACTCAGGTGATCAACATAATTTTCATTTCCTTGTACATATGAGGGGAAAGCAATGCTTCTTGATAAGAAAGTAATGAAAATACCTAACAACATGCTACAGCAAATTATTCTAAAATGTGGATGGGTGAAGAAGCAGCCCCATTACATCAAAAAAAAAAAAAAGTGTTAATTTCCAGAGCTATATCTTAGCAATGCCCTGAATCATTTACTGAAGCATGATTGGTAGTGTAGTGGTTCTTCAGTTTCTATTTTGTCTGGAGTAAAATGGCTGTTATGTTCAAGGTCTGATGCAGCTCTGGATTCACTGCACTAAATATAAAACTTATTTGCTGTATATTGGAGAGATATATTACAGAGTTGATGTCTCAGCAACAAATAACAAACTGCAGTCTTCCTTCTGTTCTGCAATACCTTCTTTGGCAGCAATTTTACTTCAGCTAATAGAGAATAAAAAGTTAAGATGACTAAGGAGAGGTAAGCTGCTGTACAACTTTCAGTCAGCAGAAGGGTGTTATTTTTAAGGTTTCTGATATATTTGAGGATAATATGTTATTTGGAAAGTGCACCATCACAGATTTTGTAAAAAAAAAAAAAAAAACCTGAAACATGGCACTGGAACTGATGGGGTTCTCACATCTACAGTACATTCCAGAAAGGGTATGAGGTTTTCCAGATGTAACATTTTTTTGAGGAGTGCATGATTTTAATCTCAAAAATGAAAATTCTGTCATTGTTTACTTACGCTCTTGTCATTCCAAACCCAAATGACTTCCTTTTTAGATGCAAAAACACCATAAGAGTATAGAAGTGGTTCTAAAAGGGGATTTTCTCAGTGATGCAATAGAAGAACCAATTTGCATTCCTAAAAGAACCATTAATTGAAAGGAACTAGCCACCAGGACAGTCCCTCTGAGTACAACATTTTCCCCTAGGGACATTTTGCTGGTTACATTTGCACCACCAGTAACTCTAAAATGTCATAATACGTCCAGGGCACTTAGATCCGGCAACCTTGGAGTGCTTTCTGTTCGTAGATCGAGGTTCAAACATCGTGGAGACCGCACTTTTGCGATAGCGGGCCCTAAACTCTGGAATAGCCTCCCAGTATCGATCCGAATGGTGTCATCATTCTCCTCTTTTAAATCAAAACTTAAAACACATCTTCTTAGTGTGGGTCTTTAATGTATTATTCTATCATTTTTTATAAAAAAAATACAAAATAATATAATATTGTCTTATAGATTGTTATAGACTCTGTTTTTTATTTGAGCTTCCTGATCTGTACAGCATTTTGGTAAACCTTGGGTTGTTTTTAAATGTGCTTTATAAATAAATAATGAAATTAAATGAATGAAATGAAATGAAATGAAATGACGCACTGTAAGTCAGTGTCATTTAAGTGCACCATTTAACAACGTCAACAACTGAGGATGGGGGACAGAGAAGTGCCTGGACTTCGACGTCGGTCAATCTATTGCTGTTTTCCATGTTCATGGAGTTAGTTTATGTAGTAAGTGTATGTAAACTGTTGTTTTGTACAGCATGTGATCAGCAACCAAAGTACACTTACATCAGTAGTTTCTATTGTGCTGGGTTGGATCCTATTTCGAATAAGCTAATTTAGTCCCCCAAAAGATGTTCCTATAACCAAAATCATTCCCAGTTCCTCTGGTGTGAACACGCTACTTCCACCAATAGTTAGGAACTACTGTATATGAAACTATTCCTCATGCATAAAAGCCCATATGGATGTTAAAATGTCCTTCATGGAACAATCAATAAAGAACCTTTACTTTTAAGACTTTCAATCTATATTTAAGTATTATCAACTCAAGCAATAGGCTTTGTGTCAGGAACACACTGAAGATTGATTATCTTCCCTTCTAGTGAGCTGTACTACGACTGGATCAATGAACAAGTAGGTTGAATTTGAGAACCACAATAAACCAATTCATGAACAGATCATTCAGACATGTTTCCTAAACTTTTATCAAATAATATACTGAAAAGATCTGACTTAAAAAAGTTCACAAATCAAACATTGCTATTTCTCTGGATTTCAATACAGATTTTGAGCAGATTTGACCTTTCAATTTATACAAATTATTCAGCAAAATATTATTACTATTGGAGGGGGAAATGCTTTATGAATGTGTAATTACATACACAATAATATACACAGTTTTGCTGCACAATAGAATTACCAATTCATCAGTTGCTTTCTGTGGCCGTGATTCAGCTGAGCTCTAATATATTATGCCATATAATCTGCATAACGTGTCATTTGAACTTAAGTTAAATGGCCATATACAAGCAAGTGCACACAAAACGAACAAAATCCCAATGCATTGGTGGTAAAAAAGGGTGTTTGTGAAAGTATGAACTGTTTTATCTTTTGAAATGACTACGTTCGCCCATGTTTATGGTGTTTAAGGTGATGTTTGATGTAAATATGCAGTGTGTATTTAAAGGTTTAAAAATGGCGGATGAAAAGGAGTTTCCAGGTTCTGTAATCGAACATGATGAGGCTCAAACTCCGAAAGCAGAGGGTGAAAATGTTGAATCATCTGTGCGTAAACGAGAGGTTAAGCTTACTGCAAAAGGGTTAATGGCAAAACTCGATATTTTACAGAAACAAAGAAAGTCAAAATTTGACAAAGCATCCCAACTGAAAAAGACTATACAAGAGTTTATGAGTAACAGAGAATATGAAAATGAGGTCAAAAGTATGTTTGAAAAGTTTACAATGCAATGCACAGAAGCAAAAGAAGCACACGAGTCTTTGATTGTTTTATTGCCTGATGAAGAGAAGGACAGGCATGAAACCTGGTTCAAAGCAAAAATGATATGGGTTGTGGAATTCAGCACTGTGGTAAACAAATGGTTGGATAAGCTACAGGAGGAATGTGATCGTGCTGCCAGCGAAATTGAACCCAATGATAGCGTTTCGAATGTAGAAACAAGGGTCAGCAGTCGCACTTCAAGCAGCAAAAGTAGCCGCCACAGTTCACGCTCTAGCAAATCTAATGCCTCTGTGCAACTTGCACGCATTCAGTTTGAAGCGGAAAAAGCCACTCTTGTCGCTCACGCAAAGTCTTTAAAAGGGAAGCATGATATTGAGCAACAATTAGAAATGTTACTGAAGCGTAAGGAACGAATGGATATTGATGCAAAAATCGCAGCCTCCAATGCAAAGCTATCTGTGCTCAGGACTTTTGAACAACGAGTAGACAGCATTGCAGCGGATGGAATGGAATCCTATGTCAGCAAACAAGCAAAATCAGCAACTGCATCTCTACATCCAAGCTGAAGTAGAGTTGTTGATAGGTACCAATGCCTCCAAATTACTTGAAACGTGGGAAGTAGTAAATAGTCAAGGAGATGGTCCCTACGCCATACGTACCCCATTGGGGTGGGTTGTTAATGGTTCTCTAGGCAGTTATCAAAATGAACAACATACTGCTAGAGTAAATAGGATCTCTGTTGAAACCTTGGAGTTGCTATTGGAAAAGCAATACCAGCATGATTTCAATGAGAAGATGTCAGAGGACAAAGAGGAAATGTCCAGAGAGGATATAAAGTTCATGGAAATCATGAAGAAAGCTGTGAGCTTCAAAGATAGACATTATAGTTTGAAGTTGCCTTTCAAAACCAAAGATGTTGTTGTGTCCAACAATTTTGACATTGCCAAACAGCGTCTTGTTGGGATAAAGAGAAAGTTTGAAAAGAATGTAAAGTTTCAACAAGAATATACAGACTTTCTCAATGATATGGTTATCCAAGGCTATGCTGAGAAAGTGCCAAAGCATCAATTGGATCGATGTGACGGTAAGGTTTGGTACATTCCACATCATGGGGTGTACCACCCTCGTAAAGGAAAGTTGCGAGTGGTATTTGACTGTGGAGCAGAATACCAAGGCACATCTTTAAACAGTCAACTACTACAAGGCCCAAACCTCACAAGCAGCATGGAAATTTCATCACTGAAAACTAGAAGATCTGAAGTAAAAAAAGACAGTTCTATTCACAAGTTAAGTCCCATTCTACAAGATGGATTACTGAGAATCGGTGGGAGGTTATGCAAAGCTGCTATGCCTGAAGAAA
This sequence comes from Sinocyclocheilus rhinocerous, assembly GCF_001515625.1. NCBI lineage: Eukaryota > Metazoa > Chordata > Actinopteri > Cypriniformes > Cyprinidae > Sinocyclocheilus > Sinocyclocheilus rhinocerous. Next base: position 525,944 of record NW_015645536.1, read on the forward strand.
GGAAACATCCTATTATTTTATCCAAAGATCAGCATATTTCCAAACTGATTCTTAGGCATATTCATGTACAAAGTGGCCATAGTGGAAGAAACCATATGCTCTCTATATTAAGAAAGAAATATTGGATTACCCATGCCAATGCAGCAGCCAGAAAAATTATTTCAAGTTGTACCTTCTGCAAATGACACAAATGTACGCTAGGTGAGCAAAAAATGGCCGACTTGCCCGCAGAAAGAATTACTGCAGATCTACCTCCATTTTCTAATGTCGGAGTAGATTACTTTGGACCAATTGATGTAAAAAGAGGTCGCACTTGTGTGAAATGCTACGGCGTAATCTTTACATGTATGGCCAGTAGGGCAGTTCATTTGGAGGTGGCATACTCATTGGACACTGATTCTTGCATAAATGCTTTGCGGCGATTCATATGCAGAAGAGGACAAGTATGTCATTTGAGGTCCGACAATGGAACAAATTTTACTAGCACAGAAAAGGAATTGAAAAGAGCACTTGCAGAGTTGAATCAAAATAAAATTACAAAGGTTTTAGCACACAAAGGAATTAAATGGACTTTTAATCCACCTGCAGCTTCACATCATGGTGGCGCTTGGGAGCGCATCATTCGAATGGTCAGAAAGGTGTTGTCCTCCGTTCTGAATCAACAAACACTGGATGATGAGGGATTACACACTGTTCTGTGTGAAGCTGAGGCAATTCTCAATGACCGACCCATCACCAAAATATCTGAAGATCTAAATGATCTTGAAGCACTTACCCCCAATCATCTTCTTACAATGAAGAGAAACCCTATCTATCCTCCTGGTCTTTTTGAGAAGTCAGATCAGTATGTAAAAAGAAGGTGGAAACAAGCTCAATACCTCGCAGATCTGTTTTGGAAAAGATGGATAAAGGAGTACTTACCTTTGTTACAGGAAAGGCAAAAATGGACTAAAGAGAGACGTAATCTTATGCCTGGTGATATTGTACTCATTGCAGATTCTACAGCCCCACGCAATTCTTGGACTCTTGGAAGAGTATTAGAGACTTTCCCAGATCAAAAGGGTTTGGTTAGATCAGTACGAGTTCAAACCAAAACAAACACTATAGTAAGACCAGTAACAAAGCTTTGTCTTTTATTAGAAAGGTGAAAAAAGAAGGTTCACGTGCATGAAATGTACTCTTATTTAAAAAAAAAAAAAGGAAGGCATAAGAGAAATTGTTAAAATGTATTGATGTATAATGTACTGTTTGATGGCTCCTTATGTAAATATATGGATTAAATTGTTTATGTCCTTCTTCATTAACAATTAGGGGCCGGTATGTTGGAGCCATTTATTGAATTGTAATTTTTGTTTGTGACACTAGAGGGCATATGAACATTTTTGAGTATACTTAAGCCAAGTGCTGATGAGGTACAGGTGGCGCGATGGAAGGTCAAAAAACTTTTTGGCCATGCCGTGTTGAGCGTGATGTGCAGCCGTGCAGCGTCTTGTGCAGGACTGTGCTAGTACTCTTTAACAGTTTGTTTTGAATGGAATATTTGTTTATTAATAGAAAGTCGAAGTTAAGTTTGAAACTTTATTTTTCTTTTATTTCATTTTTGTTATTTGCAATGCCAAAGGGACAATAAATGGATTGGCATATCCGACTTTAGTCCAATGGTATGGACAATGACTTTATTTATTCAAGGCAAAAAGCACGCGTCAGAAACAGACTCCTAAAGCCCATCTGCGTCCCTACACTATTATAAAACACATTTTAATTTTAACTCTATAAGGCTATTTTACTGACAGGAATTGATGTCTGGTGCTCATTTCCAAGTCATTTTCATCTCAGACAAAAGCATAAACCATGTGGGGAGTGATGTGCAGAAGACGGATTACCGTATATGTAGTGCATATTGTTATTCAAAGATAGACTGTGAACATTTTGTTTCTATACCAGGGAAATGTGATACTGGTCAGAATGTATATTTTAAATGCCCATGGAATGTCTAAGTTCCATTTTAGGACAAAACAAACGGCCATCACTTTTTCTGAGGTCAAAGGTAAAGCCAAAGTTTTTCCTGGACAACTGAAACTAAATAAAAAGCAACCCTATAACAGATGCTGACAGTTTCTTTGATAAGTACAGAAGTAAAGCTTTTAAGAAAATACTAAAAGGCCTTAAAAATATCCCTGATAAATAAACAACCACAAGTCAAGAAGGTAAGAAAATGTCATTGGATAGCAACATGCAAGTTTCAAGTGAACGCATGAACGCTCCTCGAAAGTCAATTCTAATTAAATATAACTTTTTAAGTACAAAAGTACACAAACAGATCCAGCACTGGCCATTCCATTATTTGAAATTACTCTCTGGTACGTTTGAGCTCAGAATGGTTTTATTTGCTGAAAACAAGGCTAATTGATTCTATCTAATGCCAAAAGTGCTTTTCGCCAGCTCGTAATGAAGTGCCTAAGAAAATCAATTAAGAACATTAATGCTTGATAAAGTGTTGCTGATGACAATACTGAGACAGGCTCAGTGCACTTGATTTGCTAGAACGTCTCGGCTACGTACGTAACACTCATTCCCTGATGGAGACGTGTCAGACAAATGCTACGCAAAGGTCGTAACCTTCCCAACGCCCCAGCGCAAATTCGCTGACCTTGGCGCCCGCAGGGACTAAAAGGTGAGTACATTGCTGCTGGAGATAGCCAAGCCGCTATTCCTATGACAGAATTTTTTTTCTTAAGAAAAGGGATTTCGACCTTCATGAAAGGTGCTTCACGCCTTTCCTGTTTGTTGTTTACAGCTTGGCAGTAACGAAGGGGAAGCGAGCCTTCCAGAGAAGGGCGCTACGGAGACCACATCCTGCCCATAGGGCGGTATCATGTGGAGACACTGATATGGACTGACCCAGGCCTGGGGCAGTACTACATATGGAATGGGTCTCTGAGGCAGGTCCTACCTAGGAGTAGGGCGGAATGGCTGCCAGCAGAGACTGACAGAGTGGTCTGTCAAAGTGAAGACACGGGTTCACTGAGAGGGAAATCTTACCATGGAAGAATGCACATATGGGACCGCCCACAGGGAATCAAGCCATATGGACACCTAGCCCAGTAAAGGGGCTGACGGGAAACCCGGGCAAGCTAACACCGATACTGGGCCTGACGTCAGACTGCTCCGCCCAGTCTGACTGCCGGGGGTGCTGGAGGATACAACACGGAGACTGTAAAATCTCACAAAGGTGTTCAGTGTCACCCAGCCCGCAGCTCTACAGATGTCTGCCAGAGAGGCGCCGGCTCGCCTTGGGATTGGTAGGCCAAGGCGATGGCATCCACTATCCAGTGGGCCAACCTCTGCTTGGAGACAGCCTTCCCTTTCTGCTGACCTCCGTAGCAGACAAAGAGCTGCTCAGAGCTTCTGATGTTCCAGGTGCATTCCACGTATATGTGCAAAGCTCTTACGGGACATAGCAACGCCAAGGCTGGATCTGCATCCTCCAAGGGCAGTGCTTGCAGGTTCACCACCTGATAGCGAAAGGGGCGTGGTGGGAACCTTGGGCGCGTATCCAGGCCGGGGTCTCAGGACAATGTGAGAGTAGGCCGGCCCGAACACAAAGCACTCTTCGCTTACCGAAAATGCTTGGAGGTCCCCGCCCCTCTTGATGGAAGTGAGCGCAGTCAGGAGTGCTGTCTTAGCAGACAGGAACTTAAGCTCAACTGAGTCCAGTGGCTCAAAGGGATCCCTCTGAAGGCCACAATGTGAGAGTAGGCCGGCCCGAACACAAGGAATGCTTGGAGGTCTCCGACCCTCTTGATGGAAGTGAGCGCAGTCAGGAGCGCTGTCTTAGCAGACAGGAACTTAAGCTCAACTGAGTCCAGTGGCTCAAAGGGATCCCTCTGAAGGCCAGCCAGGACAGTAGAGAGATCCTAGGAGGGCACCAGGGGTGTCCTAGGAGGATTCAACCTTCTGCCACCCCTCAGGAACCTGATGATGAGATCGGGCTTTCCCAGGGACCGGCCGTCCACTGCATCGTGATGTGCTGCGATAGCAGACACATACACTTTCAAGGTGGAGGGTGACAGCCTATGCTCCAAACTTTCTTGCAGGAAAGAAAGCACTACTCCAATCATGCATCTTCGGGGGTCTTCTCGGCAAGAAGAACACCAGTTCACGAACAGACTCCACTTCAGAGCATAGGCTTGCCTCGTCGAGGGAGCTCTAGCCTGAGTGATTGTGTTTACCACTGCCAGTGGCAGATCACATAAGTCTGCCACATCCCGTCCAGGAGCCACACATGGAGGTCCCAGAGATCTGGACGTGGGTGCCATATGGTGTCCATGCGGACCAACACGTGCTTGTCTTGCAGCAATGGCTGGAACTGCCGCAAAGCCAGATGCACTGCCAACAGCTCTAGGCAGTTAATGTGCCAAAGCAGTTGAGGCCCTGTCCAGAGCCCCGAGGCTGCCTGCCCGTTGAATGTAGCACCCCAACCCGTACTGGAGGCATCCGTTATGACAACGACATGCCAGGACACTTGTTCTAAGGGCACCCCGTCCCATAGAAAGGCAAGGTCTGTAAAGGGGCTGAATAGGCGGCGACACTCGTTGGTGAGAAACGCTGTCATACTCACCGAGTCTAACTCCATACCGAGAAAAGAGATCTTCTGCACGGGGGAGAGTTTGCTCTTTTCCCAGTTGATCCGAAGCCCCAACTGGCTGAGGTGCTGGAGCACCAGGTCCCTGTGATCGCACAACTGCTCTCGTGACCGGGCCATGATGAACCAGTCATCGAGGTAGTTGAGGATCCTGATGTCCACTTACCATAATGGGCCAAGGGCGCCCTCCGCGACCTTCGTAAAGACATGGGGGGACAGGGACAGGGACAGCCCAAAGGAGAGGACCCTGTACTGCCATGCCCGTCCCTCGAACGCAAACCGTAGGAACAGCCTGTGTCGAGGAAGAATCGAAACATGAAAGTAATCGTCCACTGCAAACCAATCCTGGGGCTGGATGCATTTGATGATGCGCTTCTGTGTCAACATCTTGAATGGGAGCTTGTGAAGGGCCTAATTCAAGACTCACAGATCCAGGATTGGCCGAAGGCCACCGCCTTTCTTAGGCACGATGAAGTAAGGGCTGTAAAACCCTGACTTCATCTCGGCTGGAGGGACAGGCTCGATTGCATCCTTCACCAGTAGGACAGCAATCTCGTCGTGCAGGACAGGGGCATCTTGAGCAGCCACCGAAATCTCGAGAACGCCGCTGAACCTGGGGGGTCACCTGGCGAACTGAATCACATAGCAGAGTCAAACTGTCTGAATAAGCCAGCGGGACGGGTTGGGCAGTGCGAGCCACGCTTCCAAGCTCCGTGCGAGTGGCACCAAAGGGACAATCGACGCACCCGCGGTGGTGTAGCGGTGGGAAGTCATGTTGGATGGCACAGAAGGCATCGCATCCTGGCTCATCACAGCAGCACTCCCCGTGTCCCCGGAGGGACTGGCCAGAGATGCGTTCTTGACTGCTGGCGATAGGGGACGTCGTGGGCGAGAGTGAGAGGGCAGCCCGTCGCTCACCATCAACCCACGAGCCTGATATCCAGGAGGAAAATGAAATTGCTCTTTTTGCGAGAATGTGTGTACCTCTGGTCGTTGGACCAGTGGCGGAACAGAAACAAAACGGATCAAAAGATTCTCTGCCCGGCCCTCCTCCGTGGGAAGGAGTGGCATTATTCTTGCCATCTCGTGAAAAAGAGCAGCTTCCCACATCTCCGGGTGGCCCGTGTCAGGGCCGCATTGTCTCTTTTTGGAGGACTTAGGGGCCGGCTAGGACACAGAGGGCGCCGCAGTCCTTCGAGAGGCTCGACGCACCGGCCTCGATGGTGTCTCAGCATGGGGCGGATGCACTCTTGAGGACGCAGGGGGGTGCCCTCGGCAATGATTACGCCTCCAACCCCCGGGTCGGAACTACCCTTGTGCCTTGGCTTGGTGGATCTACAGGATAGCCATGGAATGCAGGGCAGAGGCGGCCTGGCCCGCAGCACCGTAAGCTTTGGCCGCGAGAGCGGGCGTCAGCTTACAGGCTTTGGATGGGAGATGTGGACGATTCCTCCAAGTCACGGACGATTCCTCCAAGTGACCGCTCTCTCCACCTGGGGAATGTCTACCCCCTAGCCGCCCCGCCATCGAGGGTAGTGAGGACGGAGGAGGGAGACGAGCGGCTTCTGGCCGAAAAAGGGGCCGTCCACGACTTTGTCAGCTCCTCATGCACCTCCAGGAAAAAAGGCACTGGTGCACGGAGCCATGTGAGTCGTGCCCCATGCCGAGAAACCAATCATCCAGCCGTGAGAGGGCGGGACTGGGAGGTGTGCAAACCTCCAGCCCGATACTTGTGGCTGCCCTGGAAAGCAGGCCATCACTTCCGGGTCTGATTCGGCAGCGTTGACAACACCCGAGGGGGGCAGCCCCGCTGAATCTTCATCCTCGGAGGACAATAGCCCATCCCCTGATGCTGCGATCGACATCCGATCCTCCGGCGAAGCACCGAATTAAATGCTGGGACCGTCACGAGCCGGTCCAGCGAAATCACTTGGGAGCCATACGGGACATTCGCTGTGGGAGGAGTGAGAGGTCCGCAGGGATGTGTCCGGCGGAGAAGCTCTCACTGTGACCCTCAGATCTCCCAGAGCTCTAGCTGGTGGTCCCCTGCTCGTGACAAGGAAACCGGGATGGGTAGAGACAGAGGGTGCCGCTCCGTTCCCCGTGAGGAGAGAGAGGCGAGATCGCAGCAAAGCCATGCTCATATGCTCGCAATGAATGCATGAGTCATCCACGAACGCAGCTTCAGCATTTTGGATGCCCAGACACTGAAGGCAACACTCGTGGCCATCGACAGAAGACAGGTAACGACCGCAACCAAGAGAACACAGACGGAACGGCATCTTTAAAAAGACGCGAGCCGTCCGTGATGAGAAACTGCACTTTTAGTTGAAGCACCCAGGGGAATCGCTGAATCAACAGGAACACCGCTGTTTGTGCCATCACGCCAACCAGGAACAGCTTCTTTCTTCCAGTCAGAACGAAAAGGCTTTGTGGAGAAGAAATCATTCACCCACTCGGCTCCGAAGCAAAAAGAGTGGATGCATCTGTCGCTTATTTATACCCGTATGCACGGGGAGTGGCTCAGGTATGTAAAAACTACTAGCCAAAATTCATTGGTGCTTTCTCTGAAAGTCAGAGCGGATTGGGGCTCTCAAGTAAACCCCCTATGTCGTCACAACGAGTGACCGACAGATAGGGAACTAATGACAGATGACAAAAAGAACCAATAGGAAACAGAGTTATTTTAGTTTTTCAAAAAATTTAAAGTTGAAAAGGAATCCCATTTCTGTCATGGGATTTTAAAACCTCAGGACTTCTTCATCTCACAATTCAGACTTTTTTCTCACAATTCTGAATTGCGAGATATAAAGTCAGAATTGTCATTGTCATTTGTATGATTCCTTCAGCTAAAACAATGGAGGCAGGCAACTGTGGTACCAATTTGTTCATATCAAATCCCCTCTACTAAACACGCAGAACTAAAAACAAACATTTTCCCCTCTGTGTAACTTGCATCTAATTTCAGAAAAGAAAAAAAAAATCCTGCCAAGCACGGGCTGGTTTGTTGATTAGGAAAAAAAATCTCTAAGGAGTTCAACTGTGTCTGATTGAAAATTATCAGCTGTGAAGAATACTTGATGAATATAGGATAATGTTTGTTAATCAATATACAGATGGTCAATATATTTACATTTACATTTAGTCATTTAGCAGACGCTTTTAAACGAGTGACCGACAGATAGGGAACTAATGACAGATGACAAAAAGAACCAATAGGAAACAGAGTTATTTTAGTTTTTCAAAAAATTTAAAGTTGAAAAGGAATCCCATTTCTGTCATGGGATTTTAAAACCTCAGGACTTCTTCATCTCACAATTCAGACTTTTTTCTCACAATTCTGAATTGCGAGATATAAAGTCAGAATTGTCATTGTCATAATTGGAATTTTAAGATAAAAGGTTTACTATTACCTTTATTCCAATCTGTGGCAGGAAAAAGAAAACAGATATACAAGATTGTAAAGTAAGATTTATAAAATGTAAACTCAGATTTGCAAGAAAGGTTAAGAACTGGGTTTATATAAAAAATAGCTAAATTGTGAGATAAAAAGTGGCAATTACCTTTTATATTTTATTTATTTATTTATTTTTAATCCTGTGTCAGAAATGGGTGTCTATAGTTTTCCACAGATTAATCATTATAGGGTGAATTCACTAAGCACTTGTGCTACTTTTTGTGCACAATCAGTATTTCAGTGCAAAAAAAAAAAATGTAGTAGTCTGCTGTATTCTCTGTTAACTAGCATCCGACCCACAAGATCAGGAATTGTTAGCACAAATTATATAAATGATTTGTATAATTCCTTCAGCTAAAACAATGGAGGCAGGCAACTGTGGTACCAATTTGTTCATATCGAATCCCCTCTACTAAACACGCAGATGTTGCATCTCAAACATTTTCCCCTCTGTGTAACTTGCATCTAATTTCAGAAAAGAAAAAAAAAATCCTGCCAAGCACGGCTGGTTTGTTGATTAGGAAAAAAAATCTCTAAGGAGTTCAACTGTGTCTGATTGAAAATTATCAGCTGTGAAGAATACTTGATGAATATAGGATAATGTTTGTTAATCAATATACAGATGGTCAATATATTTACATTTACATTTAGTCATTTAGCAGACGCTTTTATCCAAAGCGACTTACAAATGAGGACAATAGAAGCAATATACATTATAATATACAATATGACAGACATCAAGCGAGAAGCTTGAAATCTGCATGCATGTGAGTGTGTAGTTTGATTATTATTTAGCAGTAGTTTGATTACATGCATTATACATCATGATTGGGTTGTTCAACTCCTCTCACCATGTCCCAAGACATTTCAAAGGAAATTTTGAAGAGACAGAGAAAGAGTGTGCATCAGTAGGGTTTGGAGCCATCTTCTCTAAATCAATAGAGATGATTATTGTTGTGCTGTAATTTAAACGATCAGAGAAGCTGACAGTTCAAGAGGTGAAATAGGATCTGAATAAGAGTTCTCCTGGTAACTGGATAACATTTTGTCTTCAACATCTTCATAATTCAGTATAGTTTTCCTGAATCAAAGTAGAGGAAGAAGGAAACCATATTTCACTTTGCATGATGGAACTGATGCATACATTTGTATAATCACAGCCAAGCAAGGTCAGTGTATAAACCATATTAGCCTCATAAAAGAAACACAGCTGTAGCGACATTTATTGCGGACCACCAAAACATCAATACCGTGACATTTTCACCTCAGTTCTGAGAATTCTGTCAAAGCCTTGTCAATTTTCAGATATTTGATGGAGTGTATGAATAATGGATAAAGAGGCAGGTTTAATTGTCATACATAACATGATTTATATTAGGGTGCTTTATAGATATACATACATTATAGATATTTTTAAGCCTCTAACTCAAAAGACAAATAATGTTTACTTCTAGAAATTAATAAAAAAAAAATAGACTAAGCCTTTACAGTTTAAAAGTTTGGGTAGAAAAGGTCGGTAGAATTTTTCAATGTTTATGAAAAATCTAATGCTCAACAAGGCTGCATTTACTTGATCAAAAAACAGTAATAGTGAAATACTACAATAAAAAAAAAAAAAAAGGATTTTTAATATATTTCAATGTATTTTATTCTTGTTAAGGCAAAGCTGAATTTTCAGCAGCCATTCTAATGGACACCGTTCACAGATTGACACTTTTTACAGTTATTAACTTAAGTCATTAAGTTAAATGATTTAGCAAGTTTGTTGATTTTTTTTAAAAATTTATAACATGATACTTTGTATTAAAAGTGATGTGATGTGACATGTGGCCAAGTATGGTGACCCATACTCAGAATTAGTGCTCTGCATTTATCCCATCCAAAGTGCACACACACAGCAGTGAACACACACACACCGTGAACACACACCCGGAGCAGTGGGCAGCCATTTATGCTGCGGCGCCCGGGGAGCAGTTGGGGGTTCGGTGCCTTGCTCAAGGGCACCTCAGTCGTGGTATTGAAGGTGGGAGAGAGCGCTGTACATTCACTCCCCCAACCTACAATCCCTGCGAGACTCGATAACCGCAAACTTTGGGTTACGAGTCCGACTCTCTAACCATTAGGCCACGACTTCCCCAATTTATGTTACCTTGGCATTAAATTTCAGAAATGTATTGGGATTGACAGGAAATTTGACATTTCTCTCTTCTGACCTCCATAATCAATCTTTCAATATTGTTTTCCTCTTTTGGAAAGTCATAGAAACACCATTGTGACTTTTTTACTATTAGAGCAAATAAATGCCAGAAATATACTTGCTGTAGCTTCCATTCACCAGAATGGAATTGCCCAACGTCTGCTTCGAAGAACCCTTGAAATGTAAAAAAGGGTATTTCTTCTTCTTAACATCAATGTTGAAAACGATTGTGCTGCTTAATTTTTTGTGGAAACCGCAATGCATTTTTTCTACAGAATTTAAAAATAATAATAATAATAATTAATCTATTTAGTGAATCCTTGTTGAACAAAAGTATTGATTTCCTTAAAAATATATATCTGACTAACCCCAAACTTTGAACCCTAGAATCCTATTGGCTGAACTGCCCTTATAGTTATAACTTTCCTATTAGTTACATTGTATCTTAGTTATACTCATATAAAAGGAATAATAATTTCTGTAGGAACAGGCCCTAGTGTAGTTTAGTCACTGTTGGACAACCCATTTCCTTCCGCTTCAGATTTCACACATAGTTCCCACACACTTTGACATAACCTACCAACCTTAGCTCCCAGAGGCTTAAGGAGGTGGCGTTTATGAGCGCAGTGTGAATGTAAGCAGGCGAAAACTTCACAATCAACAAACCTATCGTGACAAGCCCAGCAACAGGCCCGGCAGCTGTAAGCTAAACATGTCTCAGTGCTAGACGCTGCTCTATAGAACCGAATAAAACAGCAAATGCCGCTCACCTCCTCCTCTTCTCATCAAACCAATGCTGATACTGTACAGTATGTGGGCGATTTCCATAAGTCTGCTAAAGAATGAGCTTCAAAAATAACTCTTAGTATATTCCAGCTTGCTGAGGGACAAAATGGCCACAGAACAAAATTTAAGAGAAATGTCAAGAAATTGAAAGATTCAGCAGAATACTGGAATGTAGATTTGAGGAATGATATTTACTTCATGCCTTATGGTCCTGCCCTAAAATTCAAGAATATTGGTCAGCTTCATGATTACATTCAAAACATCTCAAGAAGCCATTTCTCATTTCGCCTCTAGCTTGAGAGACCCGTCTCAACTATGTACTCATGGAGATATGAGGGAATGGATTCCAAACAAGCATTATGCTAGTAAGATACATTATCATGAGAGTTTGGTGGAGAGTTTCAGAACTTGGGAAAGTTATAGAATATGAAAAAAAAATCTACTTCCATTCTGGCTGAAATAACAAATTCTTATATGTGAAAGTTGGGTAAATATGTGCCTTCTATCCATCTTATTTTGGCAAAACATTACAATAAGGTCCCATTAATGTTAGTCAATGCATTAAATAGTGTTAACTAACAATGAGCAAATACATTTGTTACAGTATTTATTAATCTTTAAAAACAACTGTTTATAAAAATAAAACTGTTGTTAGTTAATGTCCATTAAATAACAACTTTTGATTTAAATAATGTATTAGTAAATGTTGTGATTAATATTAACATTAATAAATATTTTAGAAGTATTTCTCTTTGTTAGTTCATGTTATTTAACAATGTTAAAGAGAGATGGATATTCTAATCTGGAACTCTGCATGCCTCACAAATTGCACTCACTAATGTATTTTTTTTTCATGAAAATCTCAAACCTACAGGGTCAGAACATGCCATTCCACAGGCATAAAATATTAAGAGTTACATTCCTGCGTACTTCAAATCCTCTTTCAGAACACACCATTCCCAGACAGCTATAGTACTTACAGTATATACTTCAGAGGTGCGAAAAACAAGCTGGTGTAAAAAGGTGGAATAAAATGTAGCTCTTTAGATCAAAGAACAAACATGCTTGAGAACGCAATTTCAGTAATTATGTCTTGACTGAGGATTCAAGCAGACAGTGTGGTGACATTCCTGTTTTGACATTCTCATGTCATGTGATATTTGATGTCTCGACTCTATTCAAGTAAAATCTATGCTTCCAGATATGCTTTCTGCAGAATTACAAGATGCATTTAAAGGCACAATATGTAAGATTTTTTTTATTAAGATATCCAAAAACCACTAGAACAATGTTATATATTTTGCTGACTTTTGTACTTACATTATCCTAAATGTTTTGAAGAATGTTTAAATCCAGAGAAATAAGCAATATTAACTAGTGACACGGACCGTGTCTATAGTATCATTGTGTCGCCTGCTAATGACGTCATAACCCCTCGATTTGTTTTGTAGAAAACATGGAAACACCAAAGACGCTTTAATATGTTGTGTGTTTTATTAGACAGGTGACGACCGCACAGAGTAGCATTATAACAGAACTTTCAAACGTATCTAGTATGATAAATCAGCGCTGCTTTACCCAACATACGTGAGACCGGAAGGAGCGGAAGCGCTAAAGTGTGGCATAATAAAAGCCCCAGTGCTTTCGAGCCGTGTGTCACTCTCGTCTCTCATTAGCAATTGCTTCAGCGGCCTCGTTTCGCTTTGATGGCTTTCCACCTCATTCTGCTTCATACTACGATGTTAATAAATCTTTAATAGATTAGCTCATCCATGAACATGAGTTCTGCCTGAGTCCTGTCGGATTGCGTCGGCTGTGGGGATGAAGACGACAACTCCCATGATTCCATACTCAGTCACGGCGTCGTCAAACATCGTTTTGGCTCCATGCCAGCTTTTTTGGTTATAAGATATAAGATATGAGATATATAAATATAAATAAGATATTGAAGTTCCGTTTCTTCCTAAATCTTCTAAAACTAAAATTGGATTAACTTGATTAAAAACCTTTTCAAGAGTACTAACAGAATAAAATAAAGCAGTGTTTTTTTTAATGACAGCTGTCTTGTTGAAAAGTCAATAAAAAACATGGTCCATACAACATGTGCTAGATTCTTTTTGTTTTTCTTCTTGGATTCTCCTTGAAAAAATGAATCTGATTTAAAAACAACACAAGAGTGAATACATTTTTAAGTAAGACAATTTTCATTTTTGGATGAATTATTTCTTTAACAAAACAATTTCTTCTTACTTCTATCATACAGGATTGTCTACACAAAGCCTTCAGTCATGACTCAAGAACCTGCTTCCCTTATTTAGTGTTCCCTCATTACTTATGCGATTGTTACATTTTGGATGAATGTGGCTTGTTCCATAAATTTTCCTTTTTGTATGCATTTCACACCACTGCAGCTGCTGCACACTCCTAATTGGGCGAATGAAAAATGTGTCAAATCAGGACACTGAGTCCTTTAACACGGTGCTGTTGTCCCCAGCCACAAAGGAAATACAATAAGACTAGCTTAACAACAGAAAAAATCCTACAAAAAGAATGAAGTGTGTTTCAGCAGGATTGAATCAGCTCAGTACAGCTGTGCCTTCTGGCCTGCATCACTTCGCCAGCTTTATCTGGTGCCCACAGGTGTGGCAACTGTCTGTCAACAACACCACAGAGAAATGAGGTCTGTCACTGCAAAGATACATGGACAAATGCTTATTAGCATACCACCTGTTCGTTTTTTTTTTTTTTTTTACTCTTTAGCATACAGTCACAGCATTTAAGCAGGGCTGTATTTTCTGAGACATGTTAAATACAGGAATTAGGATTGAATGGTACACATGTTTTACATTACGGTTTAAGAAAAACTGACAGGTGTTATGTCAGAACTTATTATAAGGACAAATAGTCGACATGGAGATTTGTTTGGATTTTTAAAAGGAAATGACAGGGAAGGCATTTTATAAAGATTCATGACAATCCGGATTGTTTTTTTTTTAACCATTCACAGGCTGACAGGGAAGCAAGCTCAAGTATTTTTATAAGAATTTGAAAAAACATTACTGAATGGCTTGCATGTGTGCCAGGGTCAACACAACATTCTCCCATCACTCCGCCATGCCTTTAAAATTCCTGCTGCTTCCAATCTTGTCTAATGGAACATGTGATAGGAAGGCATTAGCCGAGTAGCAAAAACTCCACTTTATCACTAAATTCTCCATAAAACTCTGGCGCTATGATTATAAATAACCCTTCGGCTGAATATGAGGCATGAGAGGATTTTTTTCATGCTGTGAACCTCAAATGTAAATCAGAGTTTTAATCAGGCACCGAGAGGGCAGCTCAAGATGACACACGAGGACGGATGCCATCTGTCTGTCAAGTGCTGTTAATGGAGGTTTCTTTTTTTAGCTTGAGACCAGCATCACCGGTCTGGTTTGTAACTTTGAACTGCTAGATTGAACTTTAGAAGATCAACTGTGAAGGTAAACCTTCATCATTTTCATTATAAATTATATTAGTATACCACCTCATCAAAGCACATTCTCACCGGCAACCATCAGTTAACCTGTATGATAGACTTTGAATGCATTTTCTGTGGTGATCTGGAATCTGCTGTTTGTTATGGATGTCCGTTTTCACCTCAGATTAAAAACAAATAAAGAAAGAAGGTAATTATGAGAGTTTAAAACAAGATTATTATATTCTGAGATATTAAGATGCAGTTGTGAAATAAATACATAAATTAAAACCAATTACAAATAATAAAGTTGCAATGGTAAAAAAAATACTGTAAAGTCGCACTTATTTTATATTTATTTATGTATTTATTTCATAGTTTGAAATATATAAATAAAGAAGGTAATTGTCAGAAAGTTGAAAATAATACAAAGTCATATTGTGAAATATTAAGTCGCATTTATGGGACATAAAAGGCAATTGCAATAAAAAGCTCCCCCTACAATAAATGAAGTTGCCATTTAAAAAACATACTGTAAAGTTACAGTATTGTGCCAGTTAACTTAATTTTTGCTCTGAGGCAGAAACAGACTGTAAACAAATTAAGTATATACATAAACATAATTTTGAGCATTTAAATATGATATAAAAGATAATATATATAAAGCCATGTTATAAGCTGCAATTGTGATAAATAAAATAAATATTGTGAGATATTTGGGATAGTTCACCCAAAAATGAAAATTCTGTCATTAATTACTCTTAATTAATTACTCATGAATTATTCTTGTAGCTTCTTAAAATTACAGTTGAACCACTGATGTCACATGGACTATTTTGTCGATGTTCTTGGTACCTTTCTGGACCTTGGATGTGGTAGTACCCTTGCTGTCTATGGAATGTCAAAAAGCTCTTGGATTTCATCCAAAATATCTTAAGTTGTGTTTTGAAGATAAACGAAGGACTAATGGGTTTGGAACGACATGAGGGTGAGTAATTAATGAACTGATTAAGGAATTAATTTTGGGTGAACTATCCCTTTAAGTTATTTTGTGCAATAAATAATACATAAAATGCAATATATAAATAAAAGAAGACAAACTAAAGGTCATTGCAATAAAGTATAAAGTCATATTGTAAAATATTAAACTGCAATTGTGAGAAACAAACAAATAAATAAATAGCCATTGCAAGAAATAAAGTTGCTGTTGTGAAAATGTGCTTTAAATTTGCAGTTTTTTTTTTTTTTTTTTTTTAACTCTGAGGCAGAACAGTTTGTCCCAAACCCTACATTATACCATTCTGAAGAGCTGAAAAAACGATCTAAAATCGGTGTAAATGGCCCATGTCTTCAGAGAGCACCATATAAAGAGTGCTTAGCTAAGCCTGTGGAGCTCATTCTGAGAGATGATAAAGCAGCTCACACTCCAACATGGACATTAGTTCTGGTATCTGTCTCGACTGAGAGGGACTGATTTTGTGGGTACTCAAGAGTTAATTTTGAACTGTAATTGGCTCATGTGGAGAGCTCATTATTCAGATTCTGTCATCTGTTCTTGCTCAGTCGGGAAGCCCATTCACTGTAAGTTTGTGTGGGGGTGGATGGGTGGCTTGGAGCGAATAGTCTATGTCTATGTAAAATCTCCACTTTTTCTTATTGTTCTATGTACATGAGCGCATATTTTAAGTTGAAATCCATGTAGACGTAATTGTTTGCATGCACTATGTGCTCATAAATCCCTCTAAAAATAAATGAAAGCACTGCGTCTACCGTCACGTACGTCTCTATACTGCACTTACTCAGAATGCTAATAACAATGAACCCACTCTGACCCACTGAACCCAGAGATATATAACTCATCCAGCCTGTCATCGACTAGCCTTCACCCACGTCACCTCAGTTCAAAGTGGTCTTGTCCACATTGCAGTTTATTGTGGAAGATCTGACTAATTAAGTTAATTTTGGTTTACATGTATTTGAGGTGGTTTTATCTGAAGAGATGGGTAAATCAGTTCAGAGGTAGACAGATCGAGAAATGGTTTTCCAATTTTGTGAGCAATTTGCATCAGTCAGTCATTAAGTTTTTTTTATTACATTTTATATTTTAACAACAAACTGGACTAGAAACATAATTATATTATTAAAAAGTTAATATAAAAGCTGTCTCATGTGCAATGTAAATGTACAAATTAATTAATATGAATTAGCATCCAGTAGTTTTGAATTGCTGTAAGATTGTGTTGGGTGGCCTGTGGGCAAGCTAAATATTTCACCTTTACTCGGTTTCAGATTCCTGGCGTCAATATGTGGATCAGAAATTCACCAGAATCAGCAAGTCTTCATTCATTCTTAAGGGACCGTCTCCTTAGCCGTGCTGAAATTTCTACGGGTCAACATGAAATCATAATACACAGCCAAGAATAACAAACAGCTGTAATTGTGAACATAAATTATAAAATGAAACAAATATCTGGTTACATAATGAGAGGCAAAAGAACAGCAACACAACTGAGTGCAATGCACTTTGAAGGCTAAAGCAATAATTCATCATGCTACAGATTTGCATTGATGGTGAGGAATTTTGCTGTCAGACTTTTTTCATACCAGTGAAAGCACAATGACATTTAAGTATTATAGAAAAGAGGAAGTGAAGAGATTGTGAATGATCCAAGCTGGACATTTGATAGCAATGAGAATGAGACTGAAGGATCTCTTTGACATTCATAGTGTTGAATCATCCATATTTATAAACTCAACATCCAGTCGGTGAGGCAATCTTTGGAAAAGGCTACACTACCATTTTAATATTTTTTGGAAAAACTCTCTAATGCTCACCAAGACTGCATTTATTTAATAAAAAAGTAAACCTGTAATACTGTCAAATACCGATTTAAAAGAACTTTTCTATTTGCATAGAATTTTAAATATAAATTATTCCTGTGATGGCAAAACTGAATTGCTCCAGTCTTCATTGTCACATCATCCTTTAGAAATCATTCTAATATGGTGCTCAAGAAACATATCTTATTATCAATGCTGAAAACAATTATGCTGCTTAATAATCTTGAATACTGATGAAGAGAAATTTTGAAAGAACAGCATTTATGTTAAACAGAAATCTTAAATGTCAAGTATAAATATCTATTTTTAAAAAATATGAACGGTTGATTAAACAGCTGTTCATATTAATGAATACAGCTTATGAGCTATTATGTTTCTAATTAAATAATAATTATTTAATTTTTGAAGTTTCTATTGTCAATGCAGCTTTTATCTTTTTGTATGGAGAGCAAATTTAAAGGGGTCATATACTTTTTGCTGTTTTATAGTACATCAAGATCTTTTATCTTAAAAGATCAAAGAACATTTGATTTCACATTATATGACCCCTATAGTTATACACCTTGTACAAGGTTAGATGCATTTTCAAAGCCAGTCTGTTGATTTAGATAACAGCAGGTGAACTTCTATTTTAGAAGGTGATGCCCTGTGGTGATAGCATATTTGGGACTGAGCATGAATAATTAATATTACAGGCTTAACATTTTTTAAAAAGTGGAATCCATAAAAAGTGCATCATTCAATTAAGCACACAGAGCAGACTAACAGAGGTAATTATAATAAATGGGGTGATCAGTAAGGTTGGGTCTAAATGTATTACTGACATGACTCTCTGTAAAAGACAGATGAATGTTTTCAGACTCCAGATAAAAACTATTAAAATTACAATAATAAGGAGCACGATTTGATGTGAATCAATTACGTCTCTGAGGTGTGGGCCTTTCATTATGAGTCTGCAATTAGTCTTAATGGACTCTGGCCTCTCGAGGCAGGAACAAGCAATCATAATAACTATTCCCTCCCTCACACTCATGCCTGCCCTTGGGGAGTTTGTTTTGAATGGACATAGTTGCCATCCAAAGAAGCAGCGACCATTTTGAAGTTTCAGCTTCAAAAAGATTTATGACACCTGTGATGTTTTCACAAAAGAAAAACATGTTTGCATGAAACAAACAGACTGCTGCATTCAGTCAGTCAACCTTTTTAAAGCCGTTTCAATGAGCCACCGGCACAAGGACAATTCATCAACAATTAAAAAAAAAAAGTGACAAGATGTTACACAAGCTATTTTACAGCAACAAATCATCAGTGGCAGTGTTGATAAAGACAATTTTTCTGTAAAAACACAATAAATATAATCACGTTATAAAACTTGGCACAAAAAAGAATCAAGACACAAAGCTCATGAAAAAAAAAAAACGGGCAAGGGCAATCAAAAGTGTGCTTGTAAAGGTCACTGAATGCTTCACAAGAGTTTGTGCACAAAACAGACTGGGTTCACCTATAGACTTTGTAGCAGATCTTCTCTGTTCTTCTGGCCACTGAATGTGCTCTACTTGCCACATACAAAGGGCTTCATTTATAAAAACAGCAGAACAAATTTGTGTAAACCGTTCCAAAAACCATAAAGTAAATAGTTGCCGTGAATTATTGATTGTGACAATTTACATAAGAAATTTGTTCTGCTCCTGTTTCATGAATGCAGCCTATTGAGCACACAAAGTAATGCATGTTTGGATCATTTAGGAGATCACTTCCTGTTAAAAAGGTGCTCTGCAATGTTACCATTTCAAAGCATTTCTTCTAGTAGAGCTGCCAAAAACAATTTAGTTTTCTTTTTTAATTTCTCGGGTTTTTAGCATTCATTCATTCATTAAATGTCAGTCCATTGCAAGTTGTCACATTTGTTGAGAAGCTGTCATGTTTTGAATTTGTCCAATTTATTATTACAGTGTGTGTGTGTGTGTGTGTGTTTCAGACTTGTGTTTCAGAATTTAATAATGGTAGGTTTCACTGTGACAATCTGCTCCATATACACTTCAAAGGTTTGGGGGCGGTTTTTGAAAAGAAGTCTCTTATACTTATCAAGGCTGAATTTCTTTAGTAGAAATTCAGTAAAACAGTAACAATGAAATACAGCAATTTTACAGAACTGTTTTCTACTGAAATGTATTTTAAAATCCACTAACTGACCCTAAAAAAATTGATTTTCAAAAAGAAACTTTACTAAAAATGTGTGACAACTAGCCCCAGTCTAAACCTAAACTGATCATTAAAGCCATGGAGGCCTATTATAAGACCACATTTACATAATGACTATGTGTATCGAGACGAGATTTCGTAATACATTTGGCTCATATCATGAGCTGTCCTCCAGCTCCTGTCAAGACTTCCCTTGTCTCAAATGCAGTGAATGTGAACCTACACCCCAAGACACCATCATCAGAATTAATAGCGCCTGGGAAACTGTTTAAATCCTTGAATTTTCTGCTCTCGAGAAGGACATCTCTCCTTTCGGCATAACTGTCAAACTGGTGGCTTAACACCTGCTATTGTGTGACGGCCAAATTGTAAGACATAATAGACAGGGCCTGAACATTTTTCTGAATCACTTCCATTTCAATGCACATGAAAGTGTGTAATGTGAACAGAAGTGGTCTTTGCAAAACCTTATAATCTTCTTCTAAAAGAACCTTTCATTGAGCTGCAATGGACTAGTTGGCGCACACTCCAGTCAGTCAGGTGTGATCCTTGACCACACACTAAAGTGATCAAACAACATCAGTCTAAGTCTTTAAACCCTTGAAAGTGCTATTTTAAAACGCATACCTTGATTGAAAGCTAATGAAATGTATGTAATGAAATCATATATAATGGGATAAATGGCCCAGTGACTTCATCTCACCAATTAAATAATTACTAATTGCAAAAGGTTTTACAAAATAAATTGCTTACCACTGATCTGGAACACAAAAAAAACCTAGTGATATTTGTTTCTACCTAGATTTTAATTAGATAAATGTACTTAGATTGGATTTCAAACACCGGGTCTTGTTCTCAACAGGGAACACTACAGTTTGTCCATGGAAAACCCAAGCTTTTGACCTTGATTATTATCTCCAAAATGAACAGTTAATTTGGAATGGTCCATTCCCAGTAATGTCACTGAATAAACTATGATAAAGGCACTGTGATATAGAGTCAAGAGCGGTTTAATACATTTTTGTAGCATCATGCATGTCTTGCTGTATACCACAGCACCAGCTGTTTTCAATTAACTGCATGAGAAGCCCAGTCAAAGTCAGTGCTTTCATAGTGGTGTTCAAAACATTACGGGCATTCTTGAATGATGGCTATGAAACGTAGATGGCAAGGAAAGTTGGAGATTACACGACCACAGACAGTGACTTGTGGAGATGCAGTTGGTTTAAACAGCATATATCCAGTCTTGGTTGGGCGACCAGATGAAGATTTACATTCGAGAAAGATATGGACATCTGCATTGCCATGTGACGAACATGTTGCAACTGCTGGAATTCCTTCAAAGAATAGCTGGTTAGCCACAAACCTCTTCGCCACATCTCAATATGTCTGAATAATGCACGTTTGGGATTAAAATGTTGTAATATAATAAAGAAAGTAGTAATTGCTAAATTATTGAGAAAATCTCAGCTGCACGGCGAAAGTCCAAAAAACAGCCCATAGAGACTGTTTAGCTTTTTTTTTTCTTTCCTCTGAAAACTGTTAATCACAATGATGTCCATATAAAAACCACAAACACACGCACACAGAGTGAGCTGTCGCACACACTCACATACAAATACATGCTGAGTGTGTGTGGTAAATAGAGAGGAGGGGCATATTCAAATGAACTAATGCATTATCTGAGTAATTGCTGTTCATCGTAGGAAGGCCTTAAGCACACTGTTACTGTAGAAATCACTGTAGTTTTAGCAGCACAGTACTTTAAAAACCTACAGTACAATACCACATTTATACATTACTGTAAAATACGGTAATTTATATTGCATTCTGGGTAATTTTGACTTGGCGGGAATATTTTACAGTATATGTTAGTGATGCTGTAACCTTGCTGTAACCTGACTGTAATATGCCAGGCAATAAAAAGGTCCACTTGCCTTTGCACCCTGGGAAGGGCACTGCTGTCTCAAGGCAGTTTATGAGTATTTTGTAAGTATCTATCTATCTATCTATCTATATATATATATATACAGAATTTTCATTCACTATTTTCCCCATGCTGTCTGTTCATCTTTATTGGTGGTAGAGGTTTAGAGGTTTTGTCTTTGTGTGTGTTTCATGACTGTGTTTCAGTTTCACCACTGATGGGAATAAATGTTTTTGCACACATTTCAAAATGCTTTCATGGCTGTAAATTGCTGATGCACTGTACTCTGGGTAGCAAACACAGTACTAAAATGTTTTAAAATGTTTTAATAAAAATATTTTTGAAAATATGTTGTTGTATAGTAGTATTATAATTTTAATAACTGTATGTTCAATAACTGTATGTTAATAATATGTATGTTCTATTCCAACTATATATATATATATATATATATATATCACTAAAGCAGCATACATATGGTATGTGTGGTTCTACATATACTGTAAAGTTGAATTACAATACATTGCTGTAAAACAACCGTGCTGCCAGTAACTTACTGTAAAAATACAGGGACATTGTTAACAGTGCAGGTAGGATGATTTGTGACTCAAATTATGGTCATTTGCTGCAAATGGGTAGCAATCATCACCATCAGAACCTTGTGCGGTGGGCTTGTAATTGAAGCGCAACTTAATCATAGAAATGGTTGGAGAGAGAGACATGTATTGATCTATGCATCATGATCTCAATAATATCAGGTGCTGTGTGGCTCATTAAATCCTTTAGCCTTATTATGGTTTGTGGGAAATTCCGTTTAGTGTTTCCGTCAAAGCACCAACTGTATCTTCTTACCTAAGAAGCATTCCGGTCATTTCAGCAGCGCATACGCAAAGCTGCAACATCACTACAACAGTAGTCTGAACTGCCGTGATAGCAGTGCAGAGCTCTATAGACAACGAAAGAGACAACTAACTTTGTAGTGAATGTTCTAAGCTGTGAACACTGGTGTATACACTCTTAAAAATAAAGGTGCTTAAAAGGTTCTTCACAGCGATGCCATAGAATAAATATTTTTGGTTCCACAAAGAACCATTCAGTCAATGGTTCTTTAAAGAACCATCTCTTTCTTACCTTTTTATAATCTGAAGAACCTTCTTTCGCCACAAAGAACCTTTTGTGAAACAGAATGGTTCTTCAGATGTTAAAGGTTCTTTATGGAACCGTTTAGACAAAAACGTTCTATGGCATCGTGAAGCACCTTTATTTTTAAGAATGTAGAAAGTATGCACTGCTTTTGCTTGCAGTGTGATGTAAGACTTATATTCAGATATTAGCCACTATATGTCTACATGCACCTAAATAATCCGGTTATAATCAGATTGTTAGTTCAATCAGACTGAAATGCTTTCATGTAAACTCACTATGAAATTTTGATTGAATTTAAATGGGTGGTATAGACCTGAAATAATCCAATCAAAAGGAAAAAATAAGCATATAAACAATTTTCTAAATCGATTACAAAAATGCCTTGCACACAGGACAGTGCTGCATTGCATGATGTTTACATTGTATGTTTATTTACATCTCACATCTTATGAACTGGTCAGTGGACAAGGCTGAATATTTAATAAATATTTGCTAAAAAACATTTATTTAACCCATTGTTACGTGACAGCGTTTTATGCTTTCCCTCCCCTTTTGTTATTGCTAGTTTTGCTAATGTTTTCTTCTGTCTCTCTACTCTCTGCTGTCTTTCTTCTTTAGGTTTTGCCATTGGCTGGCTGGACTGTCTGTCAGGATCTGAGTATCTGTGACAACCAATCACGAATGAAGGCTCGGTATTTAAGACGTTCAAGCTCTTCGAGAGTGAGGCGGAGTTGGGGCTTGCTTCGCCGCTACTCATTTTTGCTGCTATTAGTCTCTCTCTGTATGCTACTCTTACGACTGTGTGTTTGTGTGTGTGTGGTTCGCTCCTAACTGTTTAGTCAGGGGACGCCTGTTAGCACCTTATGTTTTGTTATTTTCTCTAATTTAGCACCGCTCATTCTCTTTCTCTCTGTGGTCTGGTTTTTCTTTTGTTGTTTTGATTAAGTATAGTTTATTATGTATAGTTGTAAGTAGGCTCATGGTTTATTGCACGATTTGCATTTAGTTTTCACATGCTGGGTTGTAAATATTTATAATCTGTTAATAAAGCGAACCACCTTTATTTGTTGTGAAACTTCCAGTTGTTTTGGCTTCGGTCATTCCCTGTGTTCCTCATTATTTATGTGTAAACAGTAGGAGTGTTTGTCTGAGTGGCCTTTATGTGCGTTCCCCTTTTCCCCTAGACCGCCACACCACTAGGGGACGTAACATAATTGGGGGCTCATCCGGGATCTTTCCATTTCCGGTCACTTGGAAGGCCCTTTTGTTTACATTTGAGGACGCTGTGGTTTGTGTTGTTTAGAGCAGTACTTCGTGAAGAAGTTTGTGTTCGTAAGCTTCGCGATGTCGGTAAGTGTGCTTAAATTTATTGAAACTCCGTCGTTAGACGTTTTTGATAAGTTTCGTAAAGACAATCTGATCGCAGTAGCTGACCACTTCCGAATTTCTGTTAGTCGGCAGTCACTGAAAAAAGAAATTAAAGCTACCATTTTAGACGGGCTTATAGCGTTAAAAATCATGCGTCTGCTCAAGTCAATCTCCGATGCGGATCAAACTAGCTCGGAAGGGGTCGCTTCTGAACGCGCTGAGAGTGATGGTGAGGTGGCTGGGCCTGTTGAGGCTGACGCGGAGGCCGAAGCTAAAACCGGTCTGCCACAGTCTGTGCCATTTTCCCCGGCTACGCCGATGCCCAGCGAGGACGCGAACCTAAAGGTCCGTCTTGCGCGGCTGCGCATAGAGGCGGAGGAGAATGCTAAGATCCGACGGGCTGAGTTTGATTTGCAACTCGAGGTCCAGCAGCTTGAGATTCAGGCCGACAAGGAGGTTCAGCTGCGCCGGCTGGAGTTGGAGGAGGGGAAGCTCTCGTCTGGGTCCGCTGGCGAGGCGGCTACTCCCGGCTTGGTGGGCAGAGACTCAGCGGTGAGTGGAATATCATCTTCCACATTTGATGTGAGTAAAAATATTTCGTTAGTGCCGCTATTCAGAGAAACGGAGGTGGACAGTTATTTCGCTGCATTTGAAAGAATCGCGGTGTCGTTAAATTGGCCTAAAGATGTCTGGTCGCTGTTATTGCAATGCAGGTTAGTGGGAACGCATTGTCTTATATCTGAATGAGCGGAAAGTGACGAAATTGTCGATTGCCGCTGTGTTAGCTGATGAATTTGCGCTGACGCACAAAAATGTGTTCAGTCTCGTGCGTGGTGATAAGAATGGTACTACAGGTGCTCCACTGGGTACTGTTTTATCCAAACCAAAGTAGAACAGCCTAGGGAAAGACGCAAGTGTTTTTACTGCCATAAAACAGGTCATGTCATCGCTGATTGTATGGTGTTAAAGAGAAAACACAACTCTACGGTTAAAACACAGCCTGTGGGTTTGATTAAAACGGCTTCAGTACATGTTGACTCAGTGTATGAACCATTTATGTTGGAAGGCTTTGTGTCTTTCAGTGACCAACCTGAGGGCAGAGTTGCAGTGCGAGTGCTGAGGGACACGGGTGCTGCTCGCTCGTTCATACGTGGTGATGTATTACCTTTCTCAGAGAAGTCGTGTCTGGATTTCAGTATGCTAGTGCAAGGTATCAGTATGGAAGTGTTAAAAGTCCTGTTGCATCGTGTGTATTTGCAAACCGAGCTTGTTGCTGGCTTTGTGGATGTGGGTGTGCGACCTACGTTACCAGTCCCTGGTATTGAGTTTATTCTTGGCAATGACTTTGCTAGTGGTCGTGTGTTGCCAGTTTTAGAAGTGCTGAATAAACCTGTGATTATCTTTGTTTCAGATGAGTTGACTCAGAAGTTTCCTGAAGCTTTCCCAGCTTGTGTGCTTACTCGTGCTCAGACGAAGAATATGGGGACAGAGTTTACTCTAGATGACACTTTCATGTGTGCAGACAATGTTGTCAGAGCCAGAGATGAAACTGTTGGTGCTGACGCGCATATGTGTCAGGAGTCAGGACAGGAACAGGTCAGTGAAGTTCATTCTCTTATGTCACATCAGCCTGTTAATCGAGAGTGTTTGGTTAAGGCTCAACAGAATGATGTGACGCTGACGAAGTGCTTTGATGCAGTGTCTAATGCGAAAGGAGATGCAGTCTACTTTATCGCAGATGGTTTGTTAATGCGAAAATGGAAACCTCGAGTAGTCGATGACGAATGCTTCACCGTTTGCCAGATAGTTGTGCCTGCTGAATATCGTTCACATGTACTATCACTCACTCATGACCATGTAATGGCAGGACATTTAGGTGTGACTAAGACTTACAACCGTGTGTTGCGCCATTTTTTGGGGCCCAAATTGAAGACTGATGTTGCGGCCTACTGTCGTTCATGCCTCATCTGTCAAATTGTTGGTAAACAGAATCAGGTTATTCCACCTGCACCGTTAATTCCAATCCCTGCGCTTGGTGAGTCCTTTGAACATGTTTTTGTGGATTGCGTTGGGCCACTGCCTAAAACTAAAACTGGGAATCAGTTTCTGCTTACTGTGATGTGTATGGCAACCCGTTATCCAGAAGCTATTCCTTTAAGAAAAATTACCTCCAAGGCGGTAATGAAGGCATTGGTTAAGTTTTTTTTTCCATTTTTTGATTGCCTGAGGTAGTGCAGTCAGACCAAGGCACTAATTTAATGTCCAAGGTGTTTAAGCAAACATTACAAACATTAGGAATAGGTCATCGCACTTCCAGTCCATACCACCCTGAAAGTCAAGGTGCATTAGAGCACTGTCACCAGACACTGAAATCAATGCTGAAGAAGTATTGCTGGGAGTCGGGGAATGAATGGGACAAAGGTGTACCGTTTATTCTTTTTGCTGTTCGTGAGACCACTCAGGAGACTCTAGGCTTCAGTCCAGCTGAACTTTTGTTCGGACATTCAGTCCGAGGGCCGTTGAAAGTATTCAAAGAACAAATGCTCGACCTAGGAAATAACTTGAGTCCTGCTAGGAATGTTCTTGATTATGTCACTCGTTTCTGTGATCGTGTGCAGAGAGCTTGTGCTCATGCTAAAAATGAGCTCTCTAGAACTCAGTCTAACATGAAGCAACGTTATGACAAAGCAACCGTGCCACGTTCTTTTCCATTGGTGACCAGGTACTTGCATTATTACCAATTTTGGGATCTGCGTTATCTGCACGTTTTGTTGGTCCATATGAGGTGTTGAGCAACAGGAATGAGACCGATTACGTCATCAAAACACCTGACCTCAAAAGACAAAGACGTGTGTGTCATATCAACATGCTTAAAGCGTATCATTCCAGGGACGAAACCCCGCTGCGTAGTCCAGAGGAGAGCACAGGGCCCGTGGTTTCATCTGTTTCTGTGAGTAGTGTAGTACCATCGTTTCCTGTTCAAACTGATGTTGATACGGATGAGGTAAAACTACAGGTCAATCCAATTCCTGTCACACGACTATCCAATTCTGAGATCTTAGCCGATTTACCCAAGTTGTTGTGTCATTTGACCAAGGAACAACAGTGTGACCTTGTGAGTTTAATTCAAAGTTTCCCTCAAATTTTTGGTGATGTACCTAAGCAAACTGACGTTCTGTATCACGACACTGATGTACGAAATGCTACTCTCATTAAGCAGCATCCGTATCGGGTGAATGCTACAAAGCGAGCTATTATAAATAAAAGGTAGAGTATTTATTACAGGAAGGTTTTGCAGAGCCTAGTGTGAGCCCTTGGAGCTCCCGGTGTTTGCTAGTTCCTAAAGCTGATGGGAGTGTCCGATTTTGTACCGACTATCGAAAAGTTAACTCTGTTACGGAGCCTGATTGTTTTCCATTGCCCAGAATGGAAGATTGCATTGATAATGTGGGTTCCGCCAAATTTGTCAGCAAGCTCGATATGCTAAAGGGTTACTGGCAGGTGCCACTGACCCAGAGAGCATCAGAAGTTTCAGCCTTCGTAATGCCAGATTCATTCTTACAGTACCGGGTTATGGCGTTTGGCCTGCGAAACGCGCCGGCTACCTTTCAAAGGTTAGTTAATACAGTGCTGGCAGATGTTCCAAATTGTAGTGCATACCTGGATGATCTAGTAGTCTATTCCTCTACCTGGTCAGAGCACATGTCTACACTAACTGCTGTGTTTCAACATCTTACCAATGCTTCGTTGACTCTCAATTTAGCTAAATGTGAGTTCTGTAAGGCTACTGTAACTTACTTAGGGAAGCCGGTTGGAGAAGGTCAAGTTCGGCCTGTGGAAGCAAAAGTGCCGGCTATCAGAAAGTTTCCCGCACCCACCACTAGGCGTGAGTTGCGCAGATTTTTAAGGATGGCTGGATACTACAGGAGTTTCTGTAATAATTTTTCCTCCGTAGCTAAACCTTTGACTGATTTACTTAGTCCCGCAAGAGAGTTTATTTGGTCTGATGAAAGTCAGCATGCCTTTGAAGCCATTAAACATCTATTGTGTAGCTCGCCTGTTTTGTCTGCACCTAATCTTTCTGCACCTTTTAAGTTAGAGGTGGACGCTAGTGCTGTCGGAGCAGGAGCAGTGCTTTTACAAGAAGACCAAGAAGGTATTGACCACACTATGTGTTTCTTCTCTAAGAAATTCATTAAGCACCAATTGAACTACTCTACAATCGAGAAGGAGGCTCTAGCTCAACTGCTGTCTTTGCAGCATTTTGAGGTCTATGTTGGATCTACCCCATATCAAGTGGTAGTGTATACAGACCACAATCCCCTCATCTTCTTGTGTCGAATGTACAACCACAATCAACGCCTCATGCGTTGGGCTTTGATCGTTCAAAATTACAATCTTGAGATTCGGCACAAGAAAGGGATGGATAATGTGGTGGCCGATGCCCTTTCCAGGATTTAACAAGTGGGTAGAGTTTTTTTTTTTTTTAACTGTGTACAAACATTAAATGTTTCATTTTAAGGGTGGGGGTGTTACGTGACAGCATTTTGTGCTTTCCTTCCCCTTTTGTTATTGCTAGTTTTGCTAATGTTTTCTTATGTCTCTCTACTCTCTGCTGTCTTTCTTCTTTAGGTTTTGCCATTGGCTGGCTGGACTATCTATCAGGATCTGTGTATCTGTGACAACCAATCACGAATGACGGCTCTGTATTTAAGACGATCAAGCTCGTGCTTCGAGAGCGAGGCGGAGTTGGGGCTTGTTTCGCCGCTGCTCATTTTTGCTGCTATTAATCTCTCTCTGTATGCTACTCTTACGACTGTGTGTTTGTGTGTGTGGTTCGCTCCGAACTGTTTAGTCAGGGGACGCCTTCCCTGATCTGTGTCACACCTTCCCGGAGAGAAGAGTGAGGCAAGTACGTCATGTGACATACACATTACAACACACAGGTTTGCCTTTGTTAAACACACCAGGTCAGGAGCGTGTGCCACTTTATGTATCTTTTGTTTTAGGACAGTGTAGGTTACTTAGGGCGCATGACGCAGAAGACTCGTGTTTCTTTTCTTTCATTTGTTTTCAGTTAGGACAGAGTGGGTGGGGGGGGTTAAGTTAGCAGCTTATGTTTTGTTATTTTCTCTAATTTAGCACCGCTCATTCTCTTTCTCTCTGTGGTCTGGTTTTTTCTTTTGTTGTTCTGAGTAAGTATAGTTTCTTATGTATAGTTGTAAGTAGGCTCATGGTTTATTGCACGATTTGCATTTAGCTTTCACATGCTGGGTTGTAAATATTTATAATCTGTTAATAAAGCGAACCATCTTTATTTATTGTGAAACTTCCAGTTGTTTTGGCTTCGGTCATTCCCGGTGTTCCTCATTTATGTGTAAACAGTAGGGGTGTTTGTCTGAGTGGCCTTTATGTGCGTTCCCCTTTTCCCCTAGACCGCTACACCACTAGGGGACGTAATACCCATTTTCCTCAGTAATATTTGAGAGAGCTAGTAATATTTATGTAAAAATAACTCATTTTTATATTGGATTGCTTAGTCTTCCTGACATCACAGTCATGATGGCACAAAAATGACCTTAACCTTATAATAATATTAATAAATAACTTGACAAACATTATATAGTATAAATTAAAATATGTATCCTATCCCACTTTACTGTGCAAAGACAATTATAAGTATCTGTAGGCTCAACCACTGGTGTGGGTTAAAGGTGGGACTGTTTAGCCAACCAATAGGCTAATAGACGGAAAACCTGCATGAAAACTGTACACAAAAAATTAAAAAAAAAATAGGGCCCAATCATGTAATGTTAATAGGAATTTATATAATATTAACAGGATATTATAATTAACCCTCTACCGCATGGTGTGGCCATATGGCAACATGGTCTTTGTGTTAATTTCCTTGCCACTGTCTCTTTAAGAGAACATTCTCGTTTTTTTTGTTGGAAAGAGAAGACCTTAGTTTAGCCAATGATGTGCTTTGGGTAAGTCACATGACATGCAGTTTTTTTCTGTGGCGAGATTTCTGACAGACTGCCGTCTCTTGCCGGTAGTTGCTGAAAGCAAACTAAAACATCAGTAAAAAACAAGGACCATCACTGTACGCAATACCCGCAACCTCACACCAAATTTCAGGCCGTGCAGATAGGCAAGCATATACTAATCATTTAGTAAGCAGAAATCCGAAATTTACCTTAGCATATCAAGTTAGAGGAAGATGCGACTGAATTGATGCTTGAATAATGCACTTCCAGCAGCCATGATAAACAGTTGGCGGTTAAAGTTTTCTATGCACAATTTGATTTGACGAAAGTCACGAGACCTATTACTCTCTATCCAATCACGTTGATGGATAAAAATAAAATTAAAATAAGCATGTAACGACCACAAACGGAGGAAAATAGCGGAGTAAAAGTACCGATACATCACTTAAAATGTACTCAAGTAAAAGTAAAAGTACACAATTTTTAAACTACTCAAAAAAAGTACAATTACTGATAAAAACTACTTAATTACTGTATCGTGAGTATTTGTAATTCGTTACTTCACACCCCTGGAAATTACATACTTCAACTTTAAAATGCAGCTGTGTTATGACTCATGTCTATAAGCACCACAAAGTTGAGAAAACTCTTTTAATCACTCAGTAACAATGTCTCAATTCTTAAATCTTCTGTATGTTATCTAACGCATCATATAACACAGTTATTGCTTTTCTGGCACCAGAAATTCTACAACTGACTGGACTGATGACAACATTCATAGACAAACTATGCTTGCAGTTGACCCCATGACTGGAGGATATACATGAGACAACGAGATGCTCAATTCATTCTGAGGTGAATATTCTCAGTAATAATTGCTGTCACTCAGGGGCGGACTTACCCATTAGGCAAAGGTAGTAATATTTTAAAGTTTAGAATTAGACAGCCTTTGCATACAGGCTTACGCTAGTAACTCACCAGAGGACTTTATTAGTCAATATAGGCTATATTTGTTCACACTTTTCTCATTCTATATTTCTGACGTTCCAAAAGCGCCTCCTACCTGCAGAGAATGAATGTTCATTTTCAATAATCCAGTCTGTAGTTTTTGTTCAGACCAATGCGAAAATCCACCCTGATAACCACGTTTTAAATTAATATAATAATTTATACTTATGACTCACCCCTGGTTTAAACGCTCAATTGTGAGGTTTATAATTTTATAATTTATTTTGTTTTTGTGAAAACCTGTATCTCAACTGTAAATCAGTTGCGATTCCGTGGTCTACAACATGAAAGAAAGCCATTGGTCCCACTTTATATTAAGTGGCCCTAATACCTGTGTACTTACATAGTAACTAGATGTGTACGTAGTATGTAACCACAGTGTAAGTACACATTGGTACATAGTATCTAGAGCTGTAATATTTCTGTAAAATATTACAGAAATTCTCTACAGATATTCTCCATCCAGGGGGTGGAGAGGGGTAGGTTTAGGGGTGGAAATGGGGTCCAGGGGGTGGAAATGGGGATATGGGGAACACTTTCTTTACCAAAAAGTGCTGTTAGCCCTGTTACACATTTGTACTTTCATTACTAAAAAGTGTTTACCAATGTCCTGTTACACATTTGTATTTACACATACCATTCAGTGGGTTGTTACATACGTGTAGTTACACAAACATTACAGCTGTAGATACTATGTACCAATGTGTACTTACACTGTGGTTACATACTACGTACCCAGTTACTATGTAAGTACACAAGTATTAGGGCCACTTAGTATAAAGTGGGACCAAGTCATTATTACATGCACATGAAAACTGTAGAAACAATGGGCACAATTATGGGGCACCATTATGCAGCAGCAAACATCACAACAAAAAAGGAACCTCAAGGTTGATCTAGGAAAATGTGTGCAAATGTATAGGGCCCCATTCCTATATTTTGCCTGGGGCCCCCAATTCACTAAATCCGCCCCTGCTGTCACTTGTGCCAGGGTGGTGATGACAGTACTGAAATGCCTTTTGATTTAAACGGAAAACACCACCAGCTACCAGACTCCAACATCAAACATAGACAACATGAGTTGTGCAGTTTAAGGGTTACTTCAAATAAATATAAATAAATTACAACTTGCATTCTTTTATCAAAAATATTTAAAGTAAATATTTATTTTTTTTTAATTGCAAATAATTAAACTCCAGTACATAAATGTTCCCTTGACATCTTGTTAATTAATGACGCACTGTAATGTCTCCGTTCACCAATAGAAAAATGGTCAATATAATAAATCAGAGCAGAAATCTCGCACCATAGCTCAGGATAAACATTGTGTAGAAACTCCATCCTCCGCTCCTTCATTACAAAAAATGTGGACCAGTCATTGAGTTTCATGAGTTTTGAGAGCCTTCTGATTTCACAGATATTTTGGCTGAACTGTTTATTTCAACTGTTGTCTTCAGACAGGTAGCAAGTGATACTAAAACATGATTGGCTTGAATGGTTAGCTTTGATAATGATTGGTCATTTACAAGGAAGGAGACTAATTTAATTATCGCTGCATTTTGGACTGATGCAACAGGTGTTGTGTCATTTGAACATCCTTTTTTATTTTTTTATTTTTTTTGCTATCAGTGTCATCTAGCATTTGCATATATAACTCGTGAATATGATTAAATTATTATTATTTTATATATGAAATAAATATGCTGAATTAGGCTGAACTTAGTTGATCAAAAATACAGTAAAAATGGCAATATTGTGAAATATTACAATTTAACTGTTCATTTTTTTTTTTTTTATATATATTTAAACATAATGTATTCCTGTGATGACAGCTGAATTTTCATTATGCCAGACATCAATTTAATATGATCCTTCATAAATCATTCAAATATGATGATTTGGTGTGTGTATGTGTGTGTATTCTGTATATATTCCCATGTTTCTGCCCACTGGTTACCTACCTTTTAACAGATGCTTTTTGCCCCCTTCTATACAGTTACTGTGGCCATTCCTTTGAAAACGTGGGTTAAATGTCTTGCATCAGGGCAGAGTAGTGATGGCAATTGGGGGTGGAGGACTTAAATAACTCCTCAAGTTGCTGCATCTCGCCTACTCGGATTCAGGTCTGTTTTGACTTTGTATCTGCCACCATAATCATTAACCTGTCACCACCCCTTTTCATTTTGATGTTTACCCATGACTAACAGGACTTTAAGTTGTAGAATAAGTGTCCCTGCTTGGGAATATCACAAGTTGCAGAGTGCACGCAGGTCCTCATCAAAGTGGCACTCACCCACACTCTTAATCATGCCTCGCCCACACTTTTCATGCAACTTAAAAGCTCTTAGTGGGGTCCTAATAGCCCCTAGCCATTCTGTCCACTGCACATCAGTGTTCCCATTGCATTTTTGAGGCTGCATTTAATGTAAAAGGATTCATGCTCTCTGGATGTCCTCAGAATGAGAGTTTTAAAAAGTACAGAGAAATTATACTGGTTAAAATATGAGTACGATATAGCAGAATTAAAGTATCTAGCAAAAAACATACTTGAGTTTAAAGTAAAAAAAAAAAAAAATCACACATTGCTTGATGAAATAAAGATATCGATATTTTCTCATTTAAATATTTGAACAAATTATGCAATCACAGTTTTACTATTTTCCTGAATTTGCAACTCTCTAGAACAGAGGTTTTTAGTTTTTTGATGCCATTTTACTTTATTTCTTACTTAGTTTTTTTTTTTTTCAAAGTTTTCTCAAAACTTTTCTACAGACCGCCTAGCACTCCCTTGAAGACCTGGTCCCTGGACCCAAATAGAAAATGCACATTTGCCATATATATATATATGTCTTTATACAGTATAAGTATATAATATTTATGTTATTTTAATTTATTTTTCATTAAAGAGAAACAAATTTAGAATATTTCTTTGGAAATGTAATTAAGTGAAAGTAGGCCTTCACTATTAACAATTAAATCTCACTATCATTATTAAAAAGTAATATTTGTCATTTTCTTATCATATTATAACACCGACGCATTCACATACACAAACATTCACACATACTGCATGATCTGATCTTTAAACTCAGACCACCAAGCAGCATTTTCACACAAAATACATTTTCCAATTAAACAAAAACAAGGACACAGTGAACACAGAGCTCACAAGACTGTTATTTATTCAGCCTGTATACAATTTGGCATCTGCTAAGAGGTGAAACAACACAGTGTTTGCATTAACAATTTGACACATACAATAGACCAGCATACAGATTTTAATGAGCAAAGGAGCAATTAGAGGCTTCCTCCCCCTTTCGCATTTACAGACTAAAAATGCTCTCTATAAAATGTGTATTTCCTGAGCTCTGAAAGCACTCTCTACTCAATATTCATAAAACATCACTGACACACACAAGTTTCATTGTGAGGGATGTTGCTCCGTCACTTTTGATGGACGCCCAAGTATAATGCCTGAAAGTGCATCCTGTTCTCTAGAATGTCATATTCATCATTGATTGGTGCACAGGTGGGAAGAACAAACATATCAATCACGCTCTGACAGGAATGCCTGTTCTGCTTGTCTTTTTACTCATGCTGTAACATTTCCCGGTTAGTGAATGTTCTCTTTTCTTTTCAACAAAAGCCAGTCTCTCTATTTTTCCATCAGTGTAATTAGACTTGCTTGCTCCCCGGCGGCTGAGCATTTGACTCTCCAGAGGCCTGCCGTTGAAATATCACAAAGATCTGAAAGGGGAATAATATAATTTGCTTTAAGATATATATATATTTTTTTATGTTTCATGTTTTAAGGTCTGTGTTAATAATATTAAATTATCTTTTTGTTACTAGCTTGTGGGTAACATGTTTCTGGATTTGATTTTCGACTTGATTAGCACTGACATAAATAAAAGATGTTGTTCATTCTGTTTAATCAGAAGCATAACAATCTAATTTGTGAAGTTCATTAGTCAAAATGACAGTGTTTTATATAAACCGATTTACGAAAAAACTAATGTCTGTAAGGTCTGTTTTGTGTTAGAATTCTTTAACTTTTTTGATCTCTTTTTATTAAAGAATTGGTTTTAAAGCACCAAAATTCTGACATCAAACCCATATGACATTTTCTATGTTTGGAAAACAAAAGAAGTTATTTAGCAGAATGTCCATGCTGCTCTTTTCCATACAATGTGAATTGCTTTAAAATAATTCTGTTCTTCAAACAAGGATTTAATATTTTTAAAAATATAGTAAGTTGCAGGGTTTACCCTATTTAAATCATGTCAGTTCATTTTAACAAAGATGAGCAAAAATCATTTTTGGATACTTATATAAACAATTGTGCCACAATGTTTACATAATATTCTGAAATAAATTCACCAACATCTTACTAATAGATTTCTTTGCATATTAGGGATCAGAAAATTATTTTAACATCCAAAAATTACACACTTCAGTTTTAAATTGTATTTAACTCCGAATACGACTTTAATGGATGCTCTGTGTTCTTTCCAGACTTCCTTCAGCATGCTTACTTATGGAGGTATGGTGTGGAAATATGGCATACTGAAGGCTTAGATCATGTTGTGGTCTCAGTGTGCTGTCTTATGACTTCTTGGCATAGAGCTCTAATATTATTTAATATTTACAGTCAATATACAAGTACATTGAATGGCACCACCAATGTTACGTGCCAAAGAAAAGAAAGGATATCTGGATTTTGGCACCCTGTAATTGAAACAGTATCCCCTAGTCTAAATTGTCCGTTATTATGACAGCATTCACCACTTCATATAGATAGGTCCCCAAATGCTGGAGTAATCACTTTTGAAACTTTGCAGGTTGTCAAGAATAGGCCTTCATAAATTATGTAAGTATTTAACATATTTTGTATGCTGAACTCATGAAATTAAGACATTAAAGGAAATCCAGAAGGACTCTGTGAAAAAGATCATAAAAGGACTAGAGGGACGAAAGTGGAGATTGTAGTGGCAGAAGTTCAAGGCTTTCAACACATTATTATACTAACCCATCATGCATCAGTGTTTCTGTGTGCTGAGTTTCGAAGGGCAAAATCATTACTTTTATTCTGATCAGACATTGACTGGTGTTGATCTAAAGTGATTGATGGCACAAGACAAGTCTGCACAAGTTTAGATACAATTTTCTACTGTACAGAATGCATAGACAGAATAAATTATTTTGATTAATTTATTCTTCCATTTATTCATTAATTAATTCATTTTAATGGTAAGCCAGAATATAAAATATATTTTAAAAAATGTTATTAGAAATCTCCAACTGAAAACTCTCTCTCTCTTTTGTTGTGTCCATGTTTTAATAAATTTAGGATGGTGTGTTTGTTTGTACATCGCATCATTTTAATATGCTTATTTGGTGCAACTGCTTATTAAGTTGTTATCATTGATTGGAGCTTAAATATTAATACAATTTAGTACCAAATATTAGAATGTTAGCTGAAAGATCTGAAAATTCAGCTTTGCCATCACAGGAAAAAATTTAATTTTGACACATATTCAAATAGAAAACATTTCTTTAAAATTGAAATAATATTTCATAATTTTACTGTATCTTTGATCAAATAAATGCAGCCTTGGTGAGCGTAAGAGACTTCTTTAAAAAAAATTTAATTGGTGTATGTAATCTGAGATTAAAAAATAGTAAATGACAAATGATAAATAATACATGGCCAATCAAGCAATATTTGTAAGGAATACATAGCCCATTAAAATTACTATAATATTTTTGAAGTGTTTATCTTGTTGAAAAACTGATTATTTTGTACATTGACTACTTTTTTTTTCTTAGCGAAATATTTAAAGGGGTGGTTGATTGCGAGTTCACTTTTTTAACGTCAGTTAGTGTGTAATGTTGCTGTTTGAGCATAAACAATATCTGCAAAGTTATGCTGAAAGTTCAATGCAAACGGAGATATCGTCTTTTAAAATTCTGGCAGTTTAATGCCTACAAAAACGGCTGGTAGGGACTACAATGAGTTACTTCCCGGGTTCGTGACATCACAAATCCAGATAAACCCCGCCCTCGGGAAAAGGCAGCAAAGGGGGCGAGGCCATGCTGCGCTGCTTTA
>NW_015645536.1:563123-568307 GCF_001515625.1 Sinocyclocheilus rhinocerous
CGTCCCCCTGCTCTGCATCTCTCTCTCTCTCTCTCTCTCTCATTCAGATCATCAGCTCAGCTCTGTTCCATTTATACACTTATTTTCACATAGCTATAAGAAGCGTTAAACATGGACGCGCATGCAGTTGCCGTACTGTATTAAAGCTTTAATCAGGATAAAACGGTATTTTAAAAGCTAACATAATCAGTAGCATTTACAAATAACATCATAACTAAAAGTATGAGACAACAACAAACAAAAAACATAGGCCCACCATTAAAAGTTGTGCTTGCACAGGTTCTGCACGATCCTCTTCAATTACATGTATATTAGCAGGACGAAACATCTTACGGCATCTGTTTTTTTTTTTGTTTGTTTTTTTGTTTGTTTTTTTTTGCAAAAGCCTCTATATTATTTACATTCGGGTGATTCAGTAATAGCTTTCTGGTTTCAAGCCAGTTTGGAAATCCTAATCAAGTAGCTTAACAAAAATAAATGCAGTACAGAAGAACTCAACAGCCTGAGGGGTTCATACACAGTCAAATGCCATCAGGATGTCAGAACCACGCTTGATTAGAGTATCAGTCCCAGAAACTACATTTGCAGCCCATTCTCATGTTCCCGTACCATTAATGACATTGTACAGTGCCAAAGCTCCGCCAGTCTAATGTTTTTTTGTTGATCTAAGATCCGGTTATCCAACCACACCTCAGTCTTAAGCTTAGTGTTTGTTGCCTCATCTAGCCACAACATGAGTCTGCACAAACCTCAGCTACGTAAGAGGTCAAGTACAGGAAAGAAGTCTGCGCTAGCTCTTTTCAGACTTCACAGAGTCAGGCTAATCGTTGCCATTTGTACTGATTCCAGAATTAAGTGGCTTCTGGGCAAGTCACTGAGTATTTCTGGGCTTGTGAAAAGGCCTGGTCGTCATGGTAACTACTGAGGGAATAGAATAACGCCACCGGTGGGCCTGGATTTGCAGAGTAGTCCCTTCTCTGCAACATGAAATCGAGCGGCTCTTGTCAGATTCTAACTATCGCTGGAAAGCTGAATCACTAGGGAGAAGGAAAACGGGCTTCAGCATACAGACTCTAATAAACTCTAAAATAATTCAGTGACTTTGTAAATATCACAATAATAAATAAATATACTATCTTAATAAAAGTTCTGAATATCAGTAAGTGATTGTTTGAGTTGGACATACTGTACTTGGACAAAACATATGTCTATACATCCAACAAATTATATACAGTATATTGCTTGATTTTTTTATGGATAACTTAAATATTTGATTTATCTTAACTTGCTGGGTCTACAGATTTTTTGTCATGGTAATGTAGTTATTCAGATCTATATTTGTACTTATATTTACTCAGTTCATAAGGTATATTTCCTTGAATTCACAGCTTTAAAATTTACTCAATATTTTAAAAATGTTTGAGTACATAGTTCAAGTTTGTAGAGTTGAACTTACTGCAAATATCATACAATTCATACAAACACTTATGACAAATTGACTATGACTTATTACATTTTTTTGAACAACATTTCATATAATAGCTTCAGCTTTTATGGGTAGCCTATAACTTCAAAGTTAAAAAATGATTTGAGAATGTTCCAAAAAGTATATTGTGTACATGGAAGCACAGGAAATATGACCTTTTGTACGAAAAAGTTCACATTGTCAATGTCACAAATTAAATTAGGGGCCTAGAAACCTCATTATACATGATAACTTTTCTTTATTTGACATATTTTGTAATCCTAAAACATTATATTTATTTTTAGCTTTAAAGGAAAGAAAACTTGTGAGCTTTCAGAATTTTGGACCCCATTATATATTACATGTATCAGCTTCTGTTGGTACTCAGATTTATAATGAAAGCATTTTGCAAATGTACCACACTTCAGAATAACATAACGCAGCATGAGAGAACACAAGCGGGGGAAGGGCAAGGGTGGAAAATCTAATTTTGGGATTTCAACAAATGTACCAAGTGTGAAAATGACCGTAGAGGAGCATTGCATGGAATATTATGCAGTAAAATTTGCTGTTAAAAAATGCCTATGGACTTGGATGTTATTTATTTATTTATTTATTGTCACTTACCATGCTCTTGCTGCAAAACCAGCCAACTGGATGTTGTTAGCTAAGTGGTCAAGGCTCTGGGCTGGCTGAGGCTGACCTTTGACCTGGAGAGTCACTGAGATGGCTATCCATCATACCTTTGAGCAAGACACTTAACCCCAGGTTGGGGGTGAGGAGAACCACTCTAAAAGTTCTTGTGCAAGTCACTCTGGATGAAAATGGTTGCTTCAATCATGAGTCATTTGTTGCCAGGACCTGCAGTATTTCAAAATGTCCATTAAACAATTGAGCTTGCTGGCCAGATCTGATTTTGGGAGTTGTTCTCTGGCAAGTACTCTTAAAAGTTTCTCAGCTGGGCTTGAGCCCCTGTGTTTCTGGAAGGCATGACTTCCCTTACGAAAAAGAAGTTTATTCAAGTGTGCTATTAGTATACTTCTTTTAAACTAAAAATAGGAAAGTATACTTTTAGTCTACTTTTTATGTACTTCTCAGAAATGGGCTTTATGTAAAATGACATTTAAGTATACTTGACTTATACTTAGAAAAAGTCTAAATATATTTCAGCTATAATTGTGCTCCTAGAATCCGCGTTTTCATTGTTATACTGTAGGGGGAGCTAGTACACATATTCTGTACAGAATTTCCAAAACACAAGAGAAGTAAAGCGAACCTCAGGAACTTCCTGTGAGAAGGAATGATAGAAACATGGAAGTATGCGTCCTTTAGATCTATCGTGACAAACCAGTCCTCGGATCTGATCTGACTCACGATGGTGGGAATAGTGAGCATCTTGAACCTGAACCTCCTCAGAGAACGATTCAAGTGCCGCAGATCTAAAATTGGACGCAACCCCCCATCCTTCTTGGGAACTATGAAATACCGGCTGTAGAACCCGGACTCCCTGTCTGGCGGAGGAACACTTTCTATGGCCTCCTTCACCAACAGGGAGTGAACTTCCTGTTCCATCACCCGACCCTGCTCGGGGTGCACCACAGTCCAGACCACCCCATTGAACTTTGGGGGGCGGTAACCGAACTGCAGCCTGTACCCTCTTTCTACTGTACGCAGGACCCATGGAGATATATTCGGAAGGTATTGCCATGCACCGATATAATCTACTAAGGGAATCAGCCTCTCGAGGCTGACCTCGGGTGTTTCTCGAGTATCGTTTACGATCCCCTGAAACGGAACACCGGCAGGAAAAGATCGAAAAGATTTTCTATGTGCGGACGCTGTCACTGCCAGGCCGCAAGCCCTCGGGGCGGACACTGCAGCGTGCGTTCGCCGGAAATCGATGTGGCCCGAAGCGTACTGGACGGCGGGATTCCAACAACGATTTCCTGAGGGTTCCGAGGTGGAAACGACCTTGATCGCTCCTCCCCGGGGGGGCAACCCTCAGAGGCCCTGTGAAAGCTAGGACCTCTTTCCCGTAGCCTTCCTCGCCTGAAGGACGGTCCTCAGATCGACCTTCGGCTCGGCGGGCTTCGGGCGAGAGCTTCGCCTCTGTTGCCAAGATCCCTGAGGAGGGGCTCTAGAAGCGACACTCTCCTTTTGTACCTGCCGGTACGAGGAGCTTGATGACGGCTGGGGCCGTCCACTTGGAGCAGCTTTCTTAGATTTAGAGCGGTGAGGGAGATACTTCTTAAAAGCCGCAGACTGCTTTTTCGCCTCCTGAAACCTGTCAACGACTATATTGACTGCGTCACTGAACAGGCCAGCAGGTGATATCGGGGCATCTAGGAGAAAGGCCCTGTCCTTTTCCTTCATCCCCGATAAATTTAGCCACAAATGTCTCTCCGTGGCCACCATGGCTGCCATGGAGCGGCCGATAGCACGGGCCGTCTCCTTGGTAACACGGAGAGACAAATCTGCGGCTCTACGCAGCTCTGCTAAATCACCCTGAGTTGGTCCCTCGCCCTCATCTAAATCCTTTAAAAAATCAGCCTGGTATGCCTGCATAAGCGCCATTGTATGCAGGCACGCACCAGCACGACCAGCCGCCATATAAGCCCTGCCCACCAAAGATGATGTAACACGACAAGGTTTGGTGGGCAGTACCGGGGCTTTAAGGGACGACGCAACGTCAGGGGAGAGGTAGCTGGCTAAAGCCTCTTCCACCCGAGGCATCGTCCCATAACCGTACTCACGGGCTCCTAAAATGTTACTATAATCTAACACAGGAGGGTTAGACAGTCGTGCAGAGTACGGTTTATTCCATGACTTACACAACTCATTGTGTAAGTCAGGAAAAAACGGTAAACCCCGGCGTTGAGGCTGAGACCTGTGCTGTAGGAAGCGCTCATCCAATTTACTTGTGACTTGCACTTCCTGCCTTTCTTGTGGCCAGTTAATATTAAGCTTGGCCACAGCACGAGCTAACACATCGACCAGCTCCTCATGTGCGTGTGAATGCAGTGGCGAGCTCTCTGCAATCTCACCCGCCTCGATGCTGAGCACGTCTATTTCCTCAGAATCAGACAGCTCAAACATCGGGTTCTCCTCCCGTGTGGGCTTCCGCACAGGGAGTGAGAAGTTCGGAAGTGTCAGAGGAGGACTGAGAATGTGCCGCAGCAGTCTCGAGCCCTCCTGACAGATCCATCTGCGAGCCCCACGATCTAAGCCGCCGTGCCGCCTCGGCGGACGCGGGACCCGAACCGCGGGGTGCGCGAGCCTGGCCGGCCTCATCGAACACAGCCAGGCGGGAGCGCAGCACTCTGATCGGCAGTGCTTCACAGTTCGCACAGGCAGCTCCCTCGAGAGCTGCCCGTGCGTGCTGCGCTCCCAAACAATAAACACACAGCTGATGTGTGTCCCCACCCGTTAAAAACCTCGGGCAGGGATGAACACACCGCTTAAATTGTCCACTCGCCATGATAATCTATATGCTTGTGACAAACAACACCAAATAAGACACACAATGACACAGAGCGCTTGCTGAAGAGCAAAAAGCTGACTCTGTTGTGTGCCGGCGTCCCTTTGTAGCTTCCGACTATGCCGTCACATGTTACGTCATGACGCAACACCAATCAGGATTGGAATAGTTTCATTCATGCTTCAGACGCGCTACGCTGAGGGGGCCCCCCCTAGTGTCGTTACCGACGCAGTGTGAGTTC
>NW_015645536.1:568929-587171 GCF_001515625.1 Sinocyclocheilus rhinocerous
GGGGGGGCAACCCTCAGAGGCCCTGTGAAAGCTAGGACCTCTTTCCCGTAGCCTTCCTCGCCTGAAGGACGGTCCTCAGATCGACCTTCGGCTCGGCGGGCTTCGGGCGAGAGCTTCGCCTCTGTTGCCAAGATCCCTGAGGAGGGGCTCTAGAAGCGACACTCTCCTTTTGTACCTGCCGGTACGAGGAGCTTGATGACGGCTGGGGCCGTCCACTTGGAGCAGCTTTCTTAGATTTAGAGCGGCGAGGGAGATACTGCTTAAAAGCCGCAGACTGCTTTTTCGCCTCCTGAAACCTGTCGACGACTATATTGACTGCGTCACCGAACAGGCCAGCAGGCGATATCGGGGCATCTAGGAGAAAGGCCCTGTCCTTTTCCTTCATCCCCGATAAATTTAGCCACAAATGTCTCTCCGTGGCCACCATGGCTGCCATGGAGCGGCCGATAGCACGGGCCGTCTCCTTGGTAACACGGAGAGACAAATCTGCGGCTCTACGCAGCTCTGCTAAATCACCCTGAGTCGGTCCCTCGCCCTCATCTAAATCCTTTAAAAAATCAGCTTGGTATGCCTGCATAAGCGCCATTGTATGCAGGCACGCACCAGCACGACCAGCCGCCATATTAGCCCTGCCCACCAAAGATGATGTAACACGACAAGGTTTGGTGGGCAGTACCGGGGCTTTAAGGAACGATGCAACGTCAGGGGAGAGGTAGCTGGCTAAATCCTCTTCCACCCGAGGCATCGTCCCATAACCGTACTCACGGGCTCCTAAAATGTTACTATAATCTAACACAGGAGGGTTAGACAGTCGTGCAGAGTACGGTTTATTCCATGACTTACACAACTCATTGTGTAAGTCAGGAAAAAACGGTAAACCCCGGCGTTGAGGCTGAGACCTGTGCTGTAGGAAGCGCTCATCCAATTTACTTGTGACTTGCACTTCCTGCCTTTCTTGTGGCCAGTTAATATTAAGCTTGGCCACAGCACGAGCTAACACATCGACCAGCTCCTCATGTGCGTGTGAATGCAGTGGCGAGCTCTCTGCAATCTCACCCGCCTCGATGCTGAGCACGTCTATTTCCTCAGAATCAGACAGCTCAAACATCGGGTTCTCCTCCCGTGTGGGCTTCCGCACAGGGAGTGAGAAGTTCGGAAGTGTCAGAGGAGGACTGAGAATGTGCCGCAGCAGTCTCGAGCCCTCCTGACAGATCCTATAAGTTCACTTTTAGTGTAGTTGCAGTACAAGCTAAAATTTTTGATGTAAACTAGTTGTGTACTCAACGTTTACTACTGTTATACTTAAAGTATACTTAAAAGTATACTTTTATATACTAGAAAGTGGGCCAATTTAGTCCCAAGGAGTATTGAAATAGTACACTTACAAGTATACTACTAGTACACTGATATTTGTATACTTACTACATAAAGTATACTTAAAAATATACTTGAACTTTACTTAAGTATACTAAATAAACTTGAAGTATACTACTTTTTGGTAAGGGTTTCAAGACAAAGTTGGTGCCTCTGAGTCTATACGATCATGTTACATTGTGTTCATTCATTTTGTTTGTTGCAACTTTGCAAAACAATAAACAGTATTTTTATCAGTATAGTTGTGCTCATTTAAACAAGTACCATGCCTTTTTAAACCAGAGCAACAAAAACAGAAGTGCATCTTCTGTTCAATCCATTTCTGTTTTGAACTCAAAAAGTTGTATCATTTAGCAATAATTATGTTTGTGAATTATTCACTAAAACAGGAACAAATGCTATCTGAATATTGGCTGAAATCTTGATTTTGCAACCTTGATTTTCTGAAAATGTGTCATTTTTCCTGGTCTCTAATCTGTAACTCGTATAATAAACCTGAAGCTCAGGATCAGGCTTCTGAGAAGGACATACCCTTGTTTTATTTTCTACTTTTCTTCTCAGGTTCATATGCTGACACTAAAATATCCTATTAAAAGTTTTGGGGGGAAAAATGTATTACCTGAGAATCAAACCTATGATCATGGTGTTGACCTCTGTTTGAGATTTAAAAAATAAAAATAAAAAATCAATCAATCAATCAATCAATCAAACACACAAACAAACAAAATATTCTTAAAGTATTTATAATTAAACAATTAAAGCATTCAGTAATAATAGTTGTACAGTATTAAGCTGTAACTATTTTGCAATACATTTTCTTAAAAATATATTATTTAAAAAATACAGTGTAAATTAATAGAAATAAATGAATGCAAACACATATTTCTCATAATATATATTGTAGATTATGTAATTTCTTCTGCGAATCCCCTTTTGTCTCTTATTACCGTTTTTCTTTTCATCCCATCTGCTTTGAGAGACCATCTCCATCTGCCATCTTTTCAATTCGCACTCTGTTTCTATGTTTTTCCTCTAGTCTCTCTCTTTCCCACCTTAATTAAACTCATTATTTCTCATCTCATCAGTGTACCCAACTTCTGTGTTTTCAATTTCAACCTTGCTTGCTTAATACTGGTGGCGGATCTCACAACAGTATCTGTAAAGAGTGTCGAGACGTTCAATTATATCAACCAGACTCAATTAGAAGTATTTTTTTCTTCCAAATGGAAAAGTAATGACTATAATGATGCATTCATGCATT
This sequence comes from Sinocyclocheilus rhinocerous, assembly GCF_001515625.1. NCBI lineage: Eukaryota > Metazoa > Chordata > Actinopteri > Cypriniformes > Cyprinidae > Sinocyclocheilus > Sinocyclocheilus rhinocerous. Next base: position 571,565 of record NW_015645536.1, read on the forward strand.
CAGTTTTATCCTTACCATACTTCAACAAAACTTTTTTTTTTTTAATCAGCACAGAGTGAATTAAATGTAACAACCCAAACTTTTTATTCCAAAGAGCTGATCCTAATAATATTTATCCATAAATAAGAAGTCAGTCCTCTCTGACCGGTAAACAAACAAATTACTCTTCGTGACAGAGGACCTACCAACCCTCTTATCATCATTATCCTGGTTCATAACAGGAGCATGTGGCCAGGATGCAGGACATGAAAACTGAACGCTGCTGGCAGTGCATGATGAGGCACACCTGATGCTAATTTTGCCTTGTCAGTTCTGCCATAAATACAGCTTTGGGTTCCCTAGTGTATTGGGGCAAGTGTTGAAGTTTATGGATGTCATATCCAGACCCCCATTAATTGATGGCCACCTGGACCCAAAGCATCTGGATTTTCCCTCTTCATCACATATGCTTCCTATGCACAGAGTACAGCATATCCCCTTTGTTGTTTGTATGTTGGTTTAAAAAAAATATGCCTTAACATGTTACATTTATACCACTGCCTTTGATTATTTGATGATTGGTCATAACCGTGTTGTTTCAAACCCATATGATGCTACTGGTTTCTCTTTTTGATGCATTTAAAATATCAATGAGAACAGAGGCTTTGAAACTACAAACAGAAGCTTTTTGTCATAATTTCATCACCCTCATATTGTTTCAAACTTCTTTCTTACTTCTGTTGAAGACAAAAGATGATATTTTGTAGAAGTAACCAAAGTCAGTAACCAAACAGTTGCTGGTAGCCATTAACCTCCATAGTATTTTTTTTTTGTTCCATACTATGGAAGTCATCAGCTACCAGCAGCTGTTTGGGCAAACTATCCTTTTAAACTTATTATATTTCAGCCAGTTGCCAAGGCAATAGTTCTACAACTAACCTGAGTTACTACAACTAAATAAACTAAAGCTAAAAACTTAAGATTAATAAAAACTCTACAGAGACAACAACAAAACAAATAGAAATAAAAAATTATATACATACAAATATAAAAAATGTCAAATACAAACAACAAAAATAAATTAAATAAAACATGGAATCATCACTATGGCTGTCCCATCAAATAGTACAGTATTAGTGTATGATTTTGGACACAGCCTTTTTTGTTTTGGAAACTTCATTGCCCATGGGGACTACTTAGGTTTCAGAGAAAACAGCGACCAGTGCTAGGATTTCCTCTAAACCTATGCAGAAAGCTTCTGAAAGAATTTCTGGTTAAGCTCTAGACTCTGCTCGAGGCCATTGTTCAATATAATAGATTGCTTTTGCACACTGTGCTTTGGCATGTTATGACATGTGATATGTTACAGTGGCGGCTCCTGTGACTTGATGGTAAAACTGCTGCATTAATTAAAACTCATTTGTTTAGGATAAAAATGTGACAGGAGCAAAAGAACAGTATGACTGGAAAGTAAATACATCATAATAGTAAACCAAACTGTTGGAACTTTGTATCAGTTAGGCATGTTATCTGTTGTAAATAATAATAGCCTACTATTAAAAAATTCCCCATCATCATCATCATCAAGACCACCTATATGATAGATAGATAGATAGATAGATAGATAGATAGATAAAATGTTTAGGGTCTGTACATTTTTTTAATCAAATGTTTATGCTCCCCAAAACTTCATTTATTTGTAAAAAAAAATACAATAAAATCATTAATATTGTCAAATACATGTTTTCTGTTTGAATATATTTTAAAATATAATTTATTCCTGTGATGCAAAGCTGAATTTTCAGCAGTTATTACACCACATGATCCTTCAGAAATCATTCTAAAAAGCTGATTTGCTGCTCAAAAAACATTTCTTATTATTATCAGTGTTGAAAACAGTTGAGCTACTTGATATTTTTGTTGAAACCATAATATACAGGATTCTTTAGTGAGTAGAAAGAGAATGTATTTAAAATATAAATATTTTGTAGCATCATTAACGTCTTTACTGTCACTTTTGATAAATTTAATGATCAATTAAATCTTACTGATTCCAAATTGTTGAATGGTAGCGCAAATAAATAACTGACTTAGTCATTATATTTAATATTGAGGTCATTTTTAAGGACATAACCTCTTGAACGATCACAACCCCTTCTGAATGACATAAAAGACCAAAACTGCTGGTGTTGCAAGGCCGTTTTAATTTCTGAACAGTATTTCTTTTGGCCGTACCACTAACAAAAACTAAGTCTAATTTATCAAGATTAACAAACTGTCTGAATGCTAACGAAAGACAATGCATTTAAATTTCCCCAGGTGGTCAGATGAAATTGCAGTAAGATTGATTGCTGATATAGAGAGGACTATTAAACATGCTCCTGTCAACTCTGTCAGTCTGGAGATCCTCACAGAACCAGTCAGTCTCATCATGATTTCAACATCATCTATGCAATTTCAATGGGCAGTTGAGCCCAAAATCTAGTTCTGCGTTGTTTTTTCTGCGGACCTGGACTTCAGGATGTTTATTATCTTGGTCGATGCTGAAAGGGAAGGGGAAGGAGGTTGTGCACTGGTGACATCTGAAGTATTTTCCCACAGCTGAGGATGGTTAGGGGGTTGTGGGGGGCTCCAGTATTACCAAGCATCTGCATCTGAACTGGCAGTTTCAACAGCCGACTAGCTAGTTCACACACTAGCGTGTGCTTGTGCCCTCCCACATAAACACACACATGCACACAGATAAATCTGGACAAACTATCTAGTGACTTCGTCCTTTAAGTCATTTCCAGCTCTCTAGACCCGTCTTTGTGTGGCCTGTCACGCCTTTTGCCCTTCAGTTTCCACATTACTCTTCTAAAGCAAAAATTTGAAAGAATTACTCAGAATTTAGTTCACTGGGGAGGACTGGATTTGAAAGATAGCCTTTGCTGTCAGACAGGAAAAATGCATAATCTCTTATGATACGCTGCAATCATGCATGAAAATTGTCAGGTGTCAAGGCCCAATTTTGACAGTAATTGATAGTTAAAGAATTCCATATATTCTTATAGGAATGTTTTGAATTTCTGTACTTGAGACAAATCTGTTGCTAGATAGTCTGTATTTTCAGCTGGAGCCAGTGGGTATAAGTTCACTCACTGACACCACATAAAAACAGAGCCTCAAACACATTCATAAATGCATTCTTGAATAATCTTATGCTGTCATTATGAGTTCACTAATGTATAGAGCATTCAGACTGCAAAAGACGCAATAATGAACTGAGACCTGCAATAACGAACCAGGGATATTATAGTTAACTAAATGTGAAACCATGAAAATAAATGAATGAATAAATAAATAAATAAAAAATAAAAAAAATTCCTTGCATTTATATAGCGCTTTTCTGGGCACTCAAAGCGCTTTACATAGAAGGGGGGGGAATCTCCTCAACAACCACCAGTGTGCAGCATCCACCTGGATGATGCGACTGCAGCCATAATATATTTTCATTGCTTGAAAAAAAAAATCTTAACTTGAAATAAAGTAACATACAAAAATAAACTTATTTCATTTAGTTTCCAAGTTCTAATTTTCATTTAGTTTAACTTGATGTAGTAAAATAACAGAAATAAAAATGAATAAAACTATATAGACATAACAAAAACTAATAAAACTGATAAAAATAAAATAAAATAAAATTACTAGAATGTAACTAAAATTAACATGAAAGCAGAAAATATAAAAATAAAATCTATTTTAAAATATTAACAAAAACTACAATAGAATCTCAATGATACTAAAATCATACTGCTCTACCAAACACAGATTTGATTAGGATAGGGAAACTGTTGATGGTAAATTTCTGAATATACACACAAGCAAAAAGGCACTAACTAAATAAATGAATGAATGAATGAATGAATGAATAAATAAACACACATTTAGCTTTTGTCCAGTAGTGAAGTATGTTGTTGCACTCTATTACAATCTGTAATAAGCTATTAAACAGCCTATTATAGATTTTTTAGCAGAAAAAAATAAACACAAAGCACAAAATGAATGAATGAATGAATAAATGTGCCACAAGTTCACCTAGTCACCACCCCAATTGCCAGCCAGTCACCAGCTCAGTCACCTTACCACATTAAGAACTCCATTTCCCAGCATCCTGCCTGCTTCACACCTGCACCTGATCCCCAATCAGCACACCTGCCACCATTTACCTCATCACCTACCATTTAAAAGCAGTCGCCCTTCACTTCCTTATTGTCTGGTCTCGTCGTTGTTACAAGCCACTTACCTGACTCACTTACCTGCATTTCGCCAGTCATCATCTGTCTTCGGTCATCTTCATCTGTGTTTCCTGCAAGGAAAAGGGACAAGAAACAATTAGTCTCAAGCTAAGTCTATTAGTTATGGGAAATCAAGGCTTTCTGAACCGTTTGAGGTTTTCATGAAATTGTGCAGAAAAATTTTCATTACTCGAAGCTTTTAAAGGGGTCATATGATGTTGCTAAAAAGACCATTATTTGGTGTAATAAAATGTGTTTATGCGGTTTAAGGTTAAAAAAACACATTATTTTCCACATACTGTACATTATTGTTTCTCCTCTATGCCCCGCCTTTCTGAAACGCGTCGATTTTTACAAAGCTCATCGGTCTGAAAAGCAAGGTGTGCTGTGATTGGCCAGCTATCAGTGCGTTGTGATTGGCCGAATACCTCAAAAGAGAAAGGAAAAATTGAAATAGCATCATATGACCCCTTTAACACAGTGCGCATTAGCGACATCTGGTCAGACTTGGTTTCGCCACCAAATTTAACAAAACATGGCGGAGTGGATGGTTTGAAAAAGTTTTTAATCTGTGCCAACTCGTGTCATGCGTAGTCCGGTCAACGGATTCACATATTGATCAATAATATAAAATATACAAGTGTGTGATTATAATTAATAATTGACGTGAGTAGTAGCAAAAATATTTTGGGTGAGCTGTTCGGGGTCTCTGAGACCCCAGCTATAGAACATGATAAAGTGCAATAGAGGTGTGACGTGCATTCAGTATCTGTCTGGTGTTGAGGTTATTCTAAACTATTCTACTGAATCCCAAATAAGTGTACACACACACAACCAAGTCAATGTAAAGTCAAACACGAGAGTCATGCGAAGCGCCAATTTATTTATTTTTTTCAAACCAGCTGTCCCGACCTTCCGATACTGCATGACGTTCGAAGCTTCAAACGTCATCAATCATGTGGTATTGTCATTTCGATACAAGCATCGGCACAGTGTGTGATACAATAGTGCTTTGAAAACTGCGTCGGAACCTCGGTATCAATCGTCCCATCACTAAAGTCTATTGAACTGATCTTCATTTGAACCGCTTACCTGTCGCTTGCCTGCCTCCCATATCTACTGCTAATCCCGTGAATAAACTTCTTGAAACTTACCTGTTCGTCTCCTAATGGTCTCCTTCCGTTTGCTGACAGAAGACCAGACCACCAATATGGATTACAATAATGACTCTCCCGAGGAGTATCTGCTCCTCCATCTCCTTCAAGACGGCCGTTCTCTGGAGAGTTATGTGGAGTTCGTGGAACATGTCCATCGGGTGAGTTGGAGCGATTCCGTTCTGATTCACGTGTTGCTGAATGGGCTGGATGACGATCTGCTAATAATCCTTATGCTTCCGGATGTTTATGAATTGTCTCTGGTGGATTTTATTAATCGAGTCCTCGAATTAATGGGTTCCAGTTTCTGTGTTGGTGAAGCAGACGAAGATTCACAATATGTTTCTTTAGTTCCATCCTGTGGCGGGTGGATCGCTCCAGCTCACCCCAAGCCCCCACCTTAATCCTCCACATCCTTAGTCTCCCTTCTACAGATTACTTCTGTCCTGATATCCACTCCATCCAGTCCTTCGTCAAAGTCATCACCTATCATGGCCGCCGATTCCAAGTCCGCTCCAGTCTATGAGCCTGCCCCAAAGCGTGGAACAAACTCCAAAACAAATAACACTGCAGCACTCCTTTTCACCTCTGCCCAAAGGAGGAGGCACAGGAGGGAGAAACTGGCCTCTGCAAGTCCAGCTCCTAACTACCACCCAGTGTATTTTCTGACCCCAGAATCAACCCCTGAGTTCGCTCCAGTATCACCTCCAGCCCGTGAGTTCGTTCCAGTCCCAGAATCCAGAAATAAATTTGTTTCAGTCCTAGAGTCCAGTAATGAGTCTGCTCATTTCATCAAGTTCAGTCCAGGATCCACTACAGTCAAAACTAATTCAGAGTCCATTCCAATTCAAGAGTTCAGTTATGAGTCTGCTCCGACCCCAGGATTCAGTGAAGAGCCCGCTCTAACCCTTAAATCTTCATCAGAGCTCACTCGTACCAGTGAGTTAACTTTAAATTTACCTTCAGTCCAAAAGCCTGTACAAGAATCCCATCCAAACCATGCACCTGTCTCAGAGCACAGCTCCAGATCAGCTCTAGCCCCCGACCAGAGTCGAGAAAAGGCTTGTGTTCCGGAGTTTAGCTCAGAGAGGGATCCAGTCCCCGAGTTTAGCCCAGAGAGGGCTCCTGTTCTCGAGTTTGGCCCAGAGAGGGTATTGGTGCCAGACCAGAGTCTAGTACAGGCTCCAGCCTCTGACCAAAGTCCAGTGTGGGTTCTAGCCCCTGACCAGAGTTCAGTGCGAGCTCCCGGCCCTGACCAGTTCCCAGTAAAGGCTCAAGCCCCTAACCAGAGTCCAGAGCATTCTCCAGCCCTCGACCAGAGTTCAGTGTTGGCCTCAGCCTCGGAGCAAGGTCTAATGTCGGCTTCAGCCCCTGACCAGAGTCAAGTGCCGACTTCAGCCCCTGACAAGTGTCCAAAGCAGTTTCCAGCCTTCAACCAGAATCCAGTACAGGTCCTAGCCTTTGACCAGAGTGCAGAGTGCACAAGCTCAAGGCACTGACCAATGTCTAGTTCAGGTACAAGTCCCCGACCAGAGTCCAGAACACATTTCAGCACTCGATCAGAGTCCGGAGGTGGCTTCGGCCCCAGACCAGGGTCAAATGCTGGCTTCAGCCCTAGACCAGAGTCCAGTAAAGGCTCCTGCCTATTATCTGAGTCCTAGAAACATTGTAGTGAATAGTTAGGGTGAAGGACTAAATTTAGTTCCCCTCTCTAAGAAGTCTAAGTCTGTCATCACAGCCAGGAGTGCCGTTCCATCTTTAGTTGGATCCAGTTCCCTCGTCACATGCCAGGAAAGCCATTCCTTCTTCAGTCGGATTAAGTCTCCTCGTCATGGCCAGGAGAGCTGCTTCTCCTTCAGCCGGTTTAAGTCCCCTCGTCACGGCCAGGAGAGCCACTCCTTCTTCAGTCAGCTTAAGTTCCCCAGTCACGGCCAGGAGTGCCGTTCTGTCAATTTACCTCATCATGGCCAGGAGAGTCGTTCCTTCTGCTATGGAAAGTAATTCCCCAGTCTCGGCCAAGAAAGCAGTTCCTTCCATGAAATTCAAATCCAGAGTGCCCTCCAGTGTCCATTCTCCAGACAGCCTCCCGCTCGGCTGATGCCACCATGGCCTCGCGAACGGCCGACGTCACCATGGACTCCCAATCGGCCGGTGCCTCCCTTGCTCCCTGAATTGCCGGTGCCGCCCTGGAGGTGTCCTAACCTGCAAGCATCCCCCTATTTACCTGTCTGTTTCCTGCCACAGCTTCAGGACACCCACCCTCCCTCCCGAGAGGTACTGTCACAAGTTCACCTAGTCACCAGCCCAGTCACCATCCCAATTGCCAGCCAGTCACCAGCTCAGTCACCTTACCACATTAAGAACTCCATTTCCCAGCATCCTGCCTGCTTCACACCTGCACCTGATCCCCAATCAGCACACCTGCCACCATTCACCTCATCACCTACCATATAAAAGCAGTCGCCCTTCACTTCCTTATTGTCTGGTCTTGTTGTTGTTACAACAAGCCACTTCCCTGACTCGCTTACCTGCATTTCCCCAGTTATCATCTGTCTTTGGTCATCTTCATCTGTGTTTCCTGCAAGGAAAAGGGACAAGGAACAATTAGTCTCCAGCTAAGTCTATTGAACTGATTTTCATTTGAACTGTTTACCTGTCGCTTGCCTGCCTCCCATATCTACTGCTAATCCTGTGAATAAACGTCTTGAAACTTACCTGTTCATCTCCTAATGGTCTCCTTCCGTTTGCTGACAGAATGAATGAATAAATGAATGATTTCAAAATTTAAAAATAGATATAAACAAAAAAAATTAAACATTTAAAAATATAAACCTACTCTTTTGGAATATGAATGTTGTAATTTTTTTCTGTTAAACCACATGACAACATCTCACATTTATGAAAATATTTATGAACTTTGCTGTTGCCTTTTGAAAAGCAACATTGCTTTGTCTATAATATATCAAAATTATGGGAAACAGGAAAATATCTGCAAAGATTCATTATAATACCAGTGACAAGCAGCAGGATTTCATATTAGAATCGCTTTAGCACATTCATTTCTGAGTATTGCACGTAACAATCAAGGCAAGACAGCTAAATCTAGATGAATAGCTTTCAAAAAGATGTGCAGAGGTTTACTTAAATACAGTCTGAGGACTGGCTAAGACCTGATGAATCCTCATAAAGAACGCTCATTCCTTTTCTTGGCCAGAGCGGTGGATGCAGACAGAGTGGTTCAGGACCTGGACTTACAGAGCGTCCCAGACTGGGAATACTTTCTCTTAATCTGTTGAGCATTTTTCCAGACGCTGATAAGCAGACATAGAGACATAAGGAAGTTATACACATACATGTATTCGTACTCTTTATGTATTCCATGCACTACTGGCATTTTGATTAGTGATTGGACGAAAAATAAATGTTACTATAATATACTGCGCCTTTTTTATTGCAGTAATGTAAAAAGCAAATCAAAGTCTTCTTGTGATAACATGGGATTACTTTTATAGCATTATTTATAGGATTGTGTATTTGTTCTGTGTAACAAGGTGAACGAAGTCAATTAGGATCAAGATATACATCTGAAGGATCATGCAGGGATTGGGGACAATTGAAAATTTAACTAGCTTTTGAAATTGAGAAGCTATTGTAAGACAGCAGGATTACTGAAGTGGCAAAGTTCCAGTCATCTCTGCTTCTTAGGTTTATACATGCTTTCTCATTCAAATAGTCTTAATAGTTCATTATTCCAGGTAAAACAAATACTGTAGTCACTGTAGCCAAAACTTGGTATAACCATAAGCTATATTTAGTGGAAAGAAATAAAAAGAAGTTGATGAAAAGGTTGGTATGTGATGTATGATAACATGTGCAAGGATAAGAAATAATAATAAAGTCAAATATTTAATTTGGTTTTGATGCAGCATGCTGAAATGGACCGCATGATGTTAGATGCAATAGAAAGCTTGAGTTTAACTTGATATCGTAATGTGGACACAAACAAATATGTGGATGGTAAACACTGGAATATTTCAGTAATGTGGCCCAAAAGTAATAAATCAACAATTACAAAAGTGATTGGCCTGGACACAAATATTTGGGGTCAAACACCACAGGGCCACAGTTCCTGGGGCCTCATTTATAACTTTTGCATACGCACAAAACCTGCTCTGAAAGAGGCGTACACCACTTCCTACGCAAAAGGTGGGATTTATAAAAAACAAACTTGACGGGAAAATGTACGCATCTGCACGCAAACTCTGACCCATGCGTACAGACTTTTTTCCTGGAGAGAGAAAAGTAATGAAGTAAAGTTTTCATTTCATCAAATGCATTTACAATAAATATTCCACTCTCATTAATGGAGATGAGCACTGAAATTACATACAGTCATTACGCAGAAGTTAAACCAAACTTATATGAATTTAGACATAGCCTATTTATTGTAATGGATGCGCTTGGTTACTTTTCCTGTGGTAGGCTATGTTATGTTTTAATGACAGCGAGGAGTGCTAGGTGCACAATAATTTATCTTTATACTAAACTGCACATCTCATGTTATGAGAAAATATTTTTAGCGAGAACAATGATCAATGATGCGCATTGCGCACTTACTTCGATATTGTGGCGGACACTGCTGGATTCGGTGGAACGGTCTATTGTCTGGTTTGAATAGGACCAATGATAATAGCTTACTGTACAACCACAGCTGCACGGAGGTGTTGATGTCGTGTGAAGGCATCTTCACAACATTATGAAAAATACTACTGTATTTGAAGGATTCAACTTGAAGAAAACGGTAAGATTTGCACGTTTCCTTTTTAAAATGCTTTGTCAATGACGCGCAGAGTCAGATAATTGTATTTACACTGCAATAAATATAGGCCTATTTTCCACTAAAAATAGCTAAAATATGTTCAACTTATCAGCAAAACTGCATTCATTTAATTTAATTTGAATTTTTTAAAACAATTGAAATATTATTTGGCCAGTGGAAATGAATGAGATCAACTCTATTCTAAATTATTATGGATATTTTGATATATTTATTCTAAAACATAAGAATACTGGATGATTTTTAGCAATAAAAATTAATGTGCATGGCACAAATGGCATGTATAGTCCGTATCTCATATTTCCTTAATGTCTTGTACCTTTGACGGTGTTAAACATGGTGTCACATGAATGGGAATATGCATTGAAATGATATGCAGATGAGGTTATGCATAGTAAAACTAGGCGTTGTAAGCTCCATATATGGTGATTTCAGGGAGGAGTCGGGATGGAGATGCACGTACGCACAATCTTCCCCTGACTGGTATTTATAAAGGGATTTTTGCGCAGGTAAAAGTGTTCGTCAAAGTTAAAATGATTTAGATGGCAAATTAAATACAAAAAGGAGAGTTTTACTGTTTACAGAAGCCAAGCATGAATTCCTGCTTGACTCTTCAGTTTTAATATGAAACAGTCCGAGTTAAGATAAAAGAAGATATTATTTTTGTTTTTGACAACTTTTCTTTTTTACAATAGAAATGATAGTGTTATAAATGTTAGTTTATACCAACTTTAATATCCACTAATGCAAAGTAGTCATATTCTAGTTTATGCTGTTTTTATGCTGTTTATGCCTTCAATCCCTTTAAATCCTTTATTTAAATCCCTTAAAAAACAACAGTAGTTACAGCCTGGAACGTGCAAACACAGAGAAGCAGAGTAATACAAACAGTGAAAATGCAAAAATGTATTACAAATATCTCTGCCATATAATGTTCTAGACTGTCATCCAGACACTTCAAAATGTGGCAGTGGAAACATTTAATATTTGACAGGAAGAACACGGAGGAACTGTCTGAGCGATCATCATCATCAATGACTTCACTTCTGAGTGTACAACTCATCCAGAATGAAAGATTCACAAATGACTAATTCCGCTCAGAGGACATCAGTACTTCTCAGAGGAAATTATGATACAAAAGAAATTCACTACAAGAGCAGCGAGGGGCTGTCCAAGAACTTTTCCGGAGAGAAACTCATTTTAATCTGCCTCTGAGCCAAAGGAGTGAAACATTTCAACACAACAATTACAGAAAGACTATCTGCACGTCTCGGTGTGTGAGAGGGAATTGGATCAGGTGCTGGAGTCGGTTTTTTTGTCTCAGGCATGTGTCCAAATGATTTACGAGATGCATAGCAGATATGACGTATGTGCGGAAAAGACCATAAAGTAAACATTCGCACAGCCTCTGTCTTCACACAGCGCAAAGAGGAAGAAAACATGAATACAGGTCTGGAGCTGAGAGTCGAAAAACTGGAGACATGACTCGCCCACTCACCAAAACACAAGCCCACTCTGAATGTATTCAAAGTGGCCAGAACCTGTAATTATTTTGTTCCACAAGACACACCAGCATGACTGAGTAACCACATCTAATTATAGGACATAAGTATTATGTCCTGCGATCATTGATTTGACATGAAGTGGTCAAAGTGGAGGCTTATATTTCTAAGGTCATATTGACCTTTTAATATTGCTAATATCATTGTACAGTGTGGCGACACCTGATAAAGGGAATAAGCCGGAAGAGAGAGAATAACATTGTACAGTGTGATATTTCTTGACAACAAAAACCTGATAGTATCCATGCAGACAGAAATGAATGTTACCTCTTAGCTTAAAGGGATACTATGGTGTTATGAGATTTTCTGTTCTGTTCCAATAGGCAGAGCACATATGAATATTCATATACAGCCAATGCTGTCAGAGGTGGCCATGGTATGGCCTCTCTGATATGAGGTCTATTTGCATAGTTTTAAGTCCACGTTTAGATCAATGTCTTTAAAGTTTTTCCTATTCATTATTCACTTTCCAAACCAATTCCAGATTAACCTGCACATTGTGCTGAAAATATGAAGACCAAACATCAATGGGTATAATGCTGAGCACTGACCCATGCATTCATATAAAGTACAGTATATACCTTAATAGGTAATGTTGCATACAGTGTTGTATCAGCACTCATTAAGTATATACAGTCCTGTAAATTGATGAGGAAGGTTTAGTCAATTTTGTGTCCATTTTGTGTGAACGCATGAGAAGATGTATCCTTCCCTAGTGGCTTCAGCCACAAGGCAAAACCGGTTTGGTCAGTTTGAAGTAGTGAGTGATCGTTCACACTCAGGACTCAAGAATGAAGAACTGTGATCAGTGAAAGACCACATGGTGTTTGGATCAGTCTTTGAACCATGAAATACTGACGTCCTTATCCTTCCACAAATGACAAGTTTGAGGGAGAATAAAGCAGTTCCAGCATGGGGGTTAATGTTATTCCCCCCTCTCCACAAGAGGTAGTGTTGTTATCTTAAAACAAAAGGCATCCTTTGTTTTCCACGGAGCATGATAACATCAAAATATAACTTTCCACGCATTGGATGGAAAGGAGTCTTGCCCGCTGTTCACTACACAGGCATTCACTTAATGTAAAGCAGCAAGGCAAGCTTCAACTAGTCGTTTACATTAGCTGTGTTCATCCAAAGTTGCGAATTTAACTTATGCGCAAATGTCTCATAAAATATGTGTTCAACAGAATATAGTTGTCGCTTCCTGAGAAACTGACACAAAGTATCAATAATAAAATATTGACTTTTGCTCAGATATTTTTAAATGATTAAAATGACATTTGAGATAGTGTGTGATGAGATTGGTACAATGGATAGTTCAGTTATTAAGAGGAATTCATTAGCTAATTGTGTGTCCATTGTACTTTATGCACGTCTTCTTAATGGCTCAAATTCAATTGAGCAAATCACTTTTTATGCTCATTTTTAGAATTTATGTGCATCTTGGTGTTCCCATTCATCGTTTTTTCTCTTTATGCAATATCCCAAATTTTGCATGAAGAGGTGGATGGAAACAGCTATTGATTGCAATGCATTGTAATTGCAATGCATTTATTGTAACAACTTTGTTTTGCTAACTTTGATGCTTACGCCACACTTCACAACATGCTGTTGTTTACGTCGTTTGATCTTGCGTATAACCATTGGCAGGATGCAATGGTTTATAATTGAAAAGTTTAAAATATTAAAATTTTTCTTATACACACTTCTCGTTTCACTTCAGAAGACATTGATTCATCAACTGGGGACGTATGGATTATTGTCATGTTCGCTTTGCATGGTTTTTAAAGCATCAACTTTGGAGCTCCTGTACACTTGCATTATATGGACTCACAGAGATGGATTATTTTTTCTAGAAATCTTTGTTCATATAAAGAAAGTCAGTCAAATACATCTGGGACAGCATGATGGTGAGTAAATGCTGAGAATATGTTCATTTTATCCTTTAACATGTTGAGGGTGTTGAGAATAGTTTGCAAGGCTCCGCAAGGGCCATTATAGGCATTACAAACCTGGTTCAGTGCATTTACAATGTAAAAATGTCTCTAAAAGGCGCTCTGAAATGAATTTGAATTGGCTTACATAATAAAAACAAATCGATGTATTTACTTATTTGCATTTTTAACCATACTTTTTTAGAAACATGACTCATCCACAACATTATGGACAACTAAACTTAAATAAAAGCAGAAAGGAAAGTGCTTTATCTGACATAGACTGACACAGTCTCTGGAGTGATGCCAGCGTCAGTACAAACAACCGCTTTGAATCCCCCAGCTACATGAAAGAGCACTTTATTTTTGATAAGATATAAAGGTGAAATTACACGAAATAGCAGGCAACAAATGCAAGGGCATGAATTTCACCACATGCTTCTAAAACATGTTTTATTGAGCTGAATCTGAAGAAGGTAGTTCTTTTGCTAAGGTTGTGGAGCATAAGAAAATGTTGAGATGTGAATGAAATTGACACTGCATGTGAATTATTGCACAGTGGATAGATGGGATACATGCAGTGGTGAGTAAAACACCTAAACTTTCTTTCAATTTTATGAAAATTCTCACTCAAAAGATAATTTTAGTGGCAGATACAGAAATCATACTGACTTCATTAATATTAATAGCAAAAGATTAATTAAACTATTTTTGCATTTGATGATTCTGACGATGCACATTTAAATGGAATTTGTCAGAGACCAGTATAAAAATTCTACTACAGGTCAGAATATACAATACACATTTTTGTATTGGGGGGGGGGGGATGCAACATACTTGACTTAGAAATAACCACAGTAATTTTATCCAAATCTCATTTCTAAAGGATTGTCATTATATAAAAGTTAGCTGGCTCGGTCATGCTTTGAGAACAGACAGAAACCAAACAGACTATTAGCAAACCTAATGTTTTCCATTTTCACCTGAGAGGTGTCTGGCGTGTCTGATTGGTGCTTTCATTTTAGGTTTAGGTCCTGCAATTTGTCTTTTTTGCCTTTTTAAGTAATGCTAACAGTGAGATCCATGTTCCCCACTTCAGTTCAGGACTAGAAGTAAGTACTCTTTACAGTAAGTCTTGGCCAATTGTGGCTTTAACGTGTGAAATGGTGTGAAAGCACCACTGGAATTTTGTTCGGTAGCGTGCAGGACAGTCTCAAGCCAGTTAGAGCCTAACTGATTGTGTTCCCCCATCTGCAGTGCGAATAAATGCTTCTGGAATGCAGCGGTCTATATCATCACCAGCAGCTAATATTCAGCTTTCACACCTCAGCTCACAGTTAAAAGGATTGGGCAGCTCAGCGGCAGTAAAAGCCCATCTCACTCCCTCCTGTAAATGGCATCATCTCATATATCACACCATCTGAGTCCTGGCATGTGCAGCATGTGCTTTTTTTCTGGTAAATCACTCTCTCCAAATGAAAATAGATTTGGCCTTATATTTTGGTCTTATTTATTACATCAAATGGCTAAAAAATGCAAATGCTCAAACGAAGAAACCAATGTATGTATGTGTGTATGTATGTGACCCTGGACCACAAAACTAGTCTTAAGTCGCTGGTGTATATTTGTAGCAATAGCCAAAAATACATAGTATGGGTAAAAATTATTGATTTTTTTTTGCCAAAAATCATTAGGATATTAAGTAATGATCATGTTCCATGAAGATATTTTGTATATTTCCAACTGTAAATATATTAAAACTTAATTTTTAATTAGTAATATGCATTGCTAAGAACTTCATTTGGACAACTTTAAAGGCGATTTTCTCAATATTTAGATTTTTTTGCACCCTCAGATTCCAGAT
>NW_015645536.1:587226-587749 GCF_001515625.1 Sinocyclocheilus rhinocerous
TGTGCTATCCTAACAAACCATACATCAATGGAAAGCTTATTTATTCAGCTGTCAGATTATGTATAAATCTCAATTTCAAAAAATTGACCCTTATGACTGGTTTTGTTTTTGATGGTCACATATGTATATGTATATGTATATGTATGTGTGTAATATTTGTAGTATATATTTGAATAATCATATTTAAAATGATTTTCAATTATTTTATTGAGTTTGTTTACCAGAAAATACAATTTCAATCAGTCTTACATTTAATTCAATGTGTTTAATTCGTATGCAATTATATTCAACATTCCACAAACTTTGTGTTCCACAGTGCTATGTAAATTACTCATGCAGATGATATGCAAATTAACAAACTCTGCATGCTTCAGGGTTGCTTCAACAGACTCTTCTTTTTTTTTTTTTTTTTTTTTGAAGCTGCCTAAAATGAAATGATGATAACGCAAGGCAAGTGTGCGGCAAGCGAATTCATTGAGGGATTTGACAGTGTGATTCATAGATTAAGTATTTCAAATATAGG
>NW_015645536.1:587818-588636 GCF_001515625.1 Sinocyclocheilus rhinocerous
GAAGCTGTAGAAGACTTCTTAATATAGTCACACTAGCTTTTTTATTATTTGTTTGTGTGTTTGTTGTGAGTCAGGTTTTGTCTACAATGTTGGTCCCTGCCAATGGAACACTGCTTGATAAACATACTAAATAATGTATTAATAAAAATGTAAAAATACAGAAAGTTTGTTTGAGAGTTCGATTTAGGGTCAGGAGATATAAAAGATCATTAGTTAAGTATAAAAATATCTATTATTGTGCAATGGAACATATATTTTGTTTTTGTGTATACTGTATTTAAGTTGGTTTGTTGAATAAAATAGATAATAAAGAACTGAATCCAGGTTAGCATTGCTCATTAGTCCCAAGGAACCTATATAGTTCCTTGCAGCAGTCTGATGGGAACAGATTGTAAATGAGCACTCTAAAATGCATAATGAATTCAGGTCTAAATTCTTATCTCTGTGATTGATTGGGACTCGACTGACCCTTTCAAATTGAGTACAACAGAACTTCACAAGAATTTCTGTTACTGCCCTTGGCATTATTTAATAAAAGGGAAATATCTGTAGTCAACAGACTTTGCAGGTCATTAATGAAATACTCAGCAAACGCAAAATGGAAGAGATGTTCACCTGCGATTCACAAAACTATTTTTCACACAGAACACACCCAATTACCTACAGACAAGCTTGAATAACAATGTTTTATTCTTTCAAATAAATAAGAGAGCGTTAAGGGTATATTTCCCAGCATCTTAAAGATGTTAATGGTGGCAAATGGAGAACAAACAGTCTTTTTCTCCCACCTCAAACCGTGTTCAAAGTGATTGATTTGA
>NW_015645537.1:0-633 GCF_001515625.1 Sinocyclocheilus rhinocerous
AACCACTTTATTATTGTTATTTCCTCTTATATTCTCCAATACCTTACTTAATTTCCCACAAGGATTATAAAAATTAATTATTTTAATACTATACCTCCCTTCCCAGATTTCAATCACCACCACCTCGTGATCTGCAATCTCCTCAACATTTCTGTATCCAATTCCTTGTTTTAAAAATGTTGCTACCCCTCCACCATTCCCTTGTTTCCTATCTATCTTAATCGCCACATACCCTTGTAAACTAAAATTTAGCTGAGGTTTTAACCATGTTTCTTGAACACAAATTATATCCGGTTTGTTTTCATGATTAGATATGTGCTTTTTAAATTCTTGCCCATTTGCAATTAAGCTTCTTGCATTCCATTGAAATATTGTTAACACCATTATGAACCACCACATACTGTTTGAGTATTTGATGCTTGCATCTTTAGTTTGTCATTAATCATCTCCACTGAAATTCCCTCTATCTCTAGATATTTTTCAGCTGCTTTGATTATAATTTTGATTCTCTCTGTCCGGCTTTCCGTTTGTGCAGAACAATTCACCACTTCCGCCATAAACGTGTCAAATGCTACTTTGTCATAAACCCTTATACTCTCTTTTGTTGTTTCTTGCACTTTATCCATCTTTTGA
>NW_015645537.1:1079-1246 GCF_001515625.1 Sinocyclocheilus rhinocerous
GGTGCTGAGAGCAGTCAAAATGCATGTAAAGAAGCTGTCATACCGACGTTTCCTTTATAATTAGCTTATTTTAACTTTTATTCGTAGTTTGTAAATACATTATTTTTGTACATAAACGTTTTTATTGTACATTAATTATTATAAATAATTTATTAATGTTTATAAAT
>NW_015645538.1:0-3075 GCF_001515625.1 Sinocyclocheilus rhinocerous
TATATAGGCTATAGGCTACAGAGGCTATACAGATTAAGTACCAACCTGACTAAGGTCTATACAGTTGAGTATATTACCAATGTTCAAGATAAACAAAATAAGTTGAAACAGCTTGTAGTTTGCAAGTAGGCCTACTCGAACTGTTCTAATGTGTCAAGACACAATTGACTCTCTAGAGCACTGCTTCTCAAAGTCCGGACTCGCCTCGATTTCGTATTTCAAGAGCACTAATTATTTCCTACTTTTATAAACGCATGTTAAACTCGTAAATCATTTGTTTAGTTTTTTTAATGTCTTTTTGGAAATTGTCCGAAATGAAAGCGAAGGCGAGATATTGAAACTTTTCCTTCATGACATTTGTTGTCATAACATCCAGTGAGCATATGACGTTTGACATAATCGGAGACATTTCACCGCTAATATGAGTAATTTTTTATTTAATTATTTTTGTTATCACTTAAGAGTATGGCCATTTGACTTATAGAAGTGTCCAGTGTTTCCCATACATTGAGTTATTTGTGGCGGCCCGTCATAAAATCAAAACTGACCGCCACAAATAGATTTTCCAAAAGGATTCTACTTCGTTGAATAAACTGAGCACTGCACGTTTCAAAATTAAAGTGCAGCGCGGGTGTTTTTATATGAATGTATCACTGAAAAGAACCGACCGTTTTCAGAAAAGCTTTGATGTCATTTTCATTTCGTCTTTCCTAGCATTTGTGAGCGCAGCGCTTATTTGATTACAGACGTTACCGGGGAAACCGCCATATCTCCGCTCCAACAGCGCCTCCTGCTGGCAGAGAATGAATTTGCATTTGCAAGTCTGTGGGAAACACTGGTGTCTGTCATCAAACATAAACAAAAAGCATGTTTCAGAACAGTTTTGAGAAGGTGCTTTGAGCCATGCATTATTACTATGAATTAGGCTACTACTACTACTACTACTATTACCTGCCGAAATTCTGCGCGCGAAAGATCATATTTTGAGCGCGCAAAAGTGTGTTTTGCACGCGCGCGAACTGAGTTTTGTGGAGAAAATGTTTGTCTCGCAAAGAAGAAAGTATTTCGAATGCACGAAAATCAATTTTGCATTTAAAATAAGTTTTTGGATGTGTGCAGACCTTCTCTTCTGTGCGTACAACGTTTCACTAGCTTGCTCACCTGATGCACCTCTCAGTGCTCTCTAAATGAAAACAGCTCTCGTGCTCAACACAACCCAGCGTTACAATGTGCCATAATTCCAGCCAATCAGAGACCGAGGCTGCTAAATTCATCGGCCATCGGCTGCCCTGATTTGTAAAAATGGGCATCGGCCAGAGAAAAACCATTATCGGTCGACCTCTATTGCTGACACTTAAATTAATTGTTTTGCCACTTTTGCACTTGCTATTAATGTATTCTGAATGTAAAGGGCACTTTATTTTTTTTCAAAAAATTAATGTTTATTTGTTATGCATTTTATGTAGCCTATGTTTATTAAAAACAAGTTTTGTAATAACCAATTGTTCCAGTCCGGACCTTTGACACTGATGAAAATTAGATTTGGACCTTTGAATGTAGACTTTGAGAACCCCTGCTCTAGAGTCTAGTGTATCTAATTGCTTTAGAGACCAATTTTGATTTTATGTTTTTTAAAGAATTCTCTTCTGGTCACCAAGCCTGCATTTATTTGATCCAAAATACACCTAAAGCAGTAATATTGTGAAATATTTTTACTATTTAAAATAACTGCTTTCTATTTGAATATTTTAAAATGTAATTTATTCCTGTGATCAAAGCTAAATATTCAGCATCATTACTCTTGTCTTCAGTGTCACATGATCCTTCAGAAATCATTCTAATATCCTGATTTGCTGTTCAAGAAACATTTATTATTATTATTATTATTATTATTATCAATATTTAAAACAGTATATTTAAAATATTTAAAACATTTTTCCAGGATTCTTTGATGAATAGAAAGATCCAAAGATCAGCATTTATCTGAAATAAAAAGCTTTTGTAACATTATACACTATACCATTCAAAAGCTTGTTGTCAGTATATAATTATTATTTTTTATTTTTTTTGAAAGAAATTATAGAAATTAATACTTTTATATAGCAAGGATGCTTTAAATTGATCAAAAGTGATGATAAAGACATTTAGAATGTTACAAAAAAATTATATTTCAGATAAATGCTGTTCTTCTGAACTTTCTATTCATCAAAGAAACCTGAAAAAATTTTCAACAGATGTCTACAAAATAATCAGTTCACAATGGTGTTATAATTACACTTACTGTACCATGCACACACACACACACACACACACACACACTCACAAACTGATGGTGACAAGAACTTTGTTTCACATTTGAGGGAGGGCTGTTAAGATCTATCAGAATACAACATACTAATAGAATGGATAGCCTATAGATGAGGAGCCTGAGATTAAGATTATGAAGTTACTGTTTAAGGCAGGACACTTCATGTACTGTTCAATTTTGAGATTTTGGTCTATTTTGCTTACATGTCTTCTTTTGCTCTAATGGAAAGGAAATTTCCAAAATACACATTAAGGTGTTTGTTTCTGTAGATTTCTTTTAAATTAACCAAAACAAGCTATCTGCATATTTAAACATAACATTTCAAGGGAAAAGACTCGTGATGTAAGTCATTCACTAATAACTGGGGAAGTTCTGTGGTGATATGCTATAGTTATTTTGTTTATCCTATTCATCTGCAATGCCTTGTGTCAAATGTATGCAAATCAGCGCATTTTAATTACTTAACGCCTGATTTGCATATCAAAGTGGCGATTCTGATGACATTATTAATTTGACTGTATTCAGCTGTTGTTTTTCCATTAAGTTAGCCTGTATGTCCATGATATATTGCCTTAGCTAAACTTTAGCTAACTTATTACATGATAGCTCACAAGTCATGGATGTTAGCAAGACAAATTAAGTATATTTGCCTTTTCTCTTTTGGATAATTAGCTGTAAATTCGAGGCACAGGTAGCTTAGTCTTTTGTTCATCACCACTCACCTCCACACCAAGACAAACACAACTGGAAAGGGAGGGAGGGCTTC
Organism: Sinocyclocheilus rhinocerous; assembly: GCF_001515625.1. Classification (NCBI taxonomy): domain Eukaryota; kingdom Metazoa; phylum Chordata; class Actinopteri; order Cypriniformes; family Cyprinidae; genus Sinocyclocheilus; species Sinocyclocheilus rhinocerous. Next base: position 3,075 of record NW_015645538.1, read on the forward strand.
A
>NW_015645538.1:3331-19808 GCF_001515625.1 Sinocyclocheilus rhinocerous
CCTGTATGCCCATGATATATTGCCTTAGCTAAACTTTAGCTAACTTATTACATGGTAGCTCATGAGTCATGGATGTTAGCAAGACAAATTAACTATATGCCTTTTGGATAATTAGCTGTGAATTTGAGGCACAGGTTGCTTAGTCTTTTGTTCATCACCACTCACCTGTCTGCCTGTCAGTGATGTGCCGATCAATGTGTGCTACACTGCTGTGCTGCGCACTGTGCGCAGAGACGCGAGGGGAGAAAGGCATCAGAACTCGACAGTCTCAACATTTCCTGACCCGACCTGATATTTAGATTTTTTATTTGTTTGACAGGGAAAGCTGTGCGCAAACAGAAACACACACACGCACACATAATACATATATTAATTTACATTAAAAAAAATAAATAAAAAAAAACAGAAAAAAGGGCATTTTCTCTCGAGGAAGAAAAAGGGCAGGTGCTCAAGCCCCCTTTGATGTCTATGTGTGCACGTGCCTGTTGAGCAGCAAATCAGAATATTAGAATGATTTCTGAAGGATCATGTGACTGCTTTGAAATCACAGGAATAAATTACATTAACAGTTATTTCAAATAGTAAAAATATTTCAAAATTGTACTGTTTTTGCAGTACTTTGAATCAAATAAATGCAGGCCTGGTGAGCAGAAGAGACTTCTTTTAAAAAACATGAAAAATCTTATTGTTCTAAAACTTTTGACTGGTAGTGTATTTTACAGTAAGTTTGAATAGCTTATTTATATAAACATTTAGGCTGTTTTTTTTTCAGCACGATTAATGGCATATAGGCCTACAGTAAAACATACAGTCACTAAAGTGCCACACATATCATAACATCATTACTACTTTAAAGAAGTCCATAGTTCATAAAGTGTATTAAAGTGAAGTTCATAAAGAAGTCCAAGAATATAAATCAAAACAAGCTTTTCATTTTGAAGTTATGGGTGATCGTTGAATACAAAAAGAGAAAATGCACACCACTATTACTGTGTACACAATATTAATATAATAAAATATGAATATAGATTAATATTAAATAGTCTGTAAAATAAGGTTTACCCAATTATTCTGAAAGGGAAAAATAAACCCCCTTTTCTGTGACATAGCATGGCTTTCTAACAATTTATTTCTAACATCATTGTTGGATTCTCTGTCTAAACTGGTTTAACTGCAACAGATGGTTACTAAGATCTGATTTTTCCTGTGTTAAATGTTATAAAGTTGTCTGTTTTCTTATAACTCATTTGTATTCACCACCTCTTGTATTACACATATATGTTAATGGAAGCATTCAAATGCAACCGCCTTTTAAATCTGCTTCTGTAGACATTTTAATTGCAAAGAATGTGTTAATTAACTTATTCCATTTGCAGTTTGAGCTCTGCTGTCACATGTCTCCAAGGGTTAACTGGTTCAGAGATTAAATGTCATGCAGGTTGAGGATTTCACTCCATTCTTTTTGCTCTGCTGATTAAATCAATCAAGAATTATAATTAATAATAAAAAACAGAATAATAAAAGACAGTTTTAGAGTGAATATAATCACTCAGGGTACAGGGTACAAAGTTCCCATGACATTCATTTTATTCTTTAGTCCTGCACTTAATAGACTGAACAAGGTTTCACAATTAGAAGCACATGTACATTTAAGGCATTTAGCAGGCTGCTATGCTCAACAGGTAGCAATAAATGCAATTTAGCAACAGTGAGTTATGACTTATGGATAACTTGTGTAATATTCATATATTTTTGTCTTTTGTCAGTCATGGGTCAGAATTAAATTAAATGTATGGGAAAACCTGATTGGTCATATTTATTTATTTATTTAGGCTACCTCATGTGATTATACAACATACGTTTTTGGCAGAGCCAGCGTTTCTCTTTTTAGGTTGTACTGCCCTCTGCTGGGAAGATTTCTTCATTTAAGCCAACAGACAGTCTCAACGTAAATTATTATTTGCCACTCCAGATTTTTATTTTTAAAGAAATGTTTAAAGAATTCACTCTATGATTGTGTGTCTGTTTATACTGTAAACAAATCAAACTATGGTATATCCAATAAAACTGTAATTAATCTGTTTGTGTAAATTTAAATATAAAAAAACCTGTATCAATTTAAAGATAAGTCCATTTCAAATATATATATATATATATGGGGGAGTGACACACAGCAGCCACAACAGCACTTATGTTATATTTTTTCTTTTTTATTCGAAACATCCCCAAACGCATTAGCTATATCATGAAATATCTTGATTCTCACCTTTATAGATTATGTTGATCTATAGTGGGCGACGGTCAAAGTAACCTAATAGTGTAATCTATTAACTATGCATAAAAACCTGTCTGTTTACTTAATTAACAGATATGGATGTCATGCCTTAACGTTTTTAATACGACTGAGTTTATATTTAATGTGAATTTAACATTGAAAGTTCATGTGAATAAAAACAGCCTACAGAAAGAGAGCAAAGAACATTTACATTATCAAAGAACATTTTCACTGACAGTCTAGTTCAAGCACTCTCAAAAACTCCCATTAAAATCACTGAAGCTGTTTACACTATGAAATTAATATCTTACAGATTCGTACACACATTTGCACTTTGTTGTTTCTGACGAGAGAATTCGCCAGAAATAGGCATTCAGTCAGCCAACTAGTGAAGAAAACACCGGCATTTTAGCGATGACTCATCTGAACACCTCTGATTGGTCATTGCATTCATAAGCTCAACAGCATCGTGTGTGATTGGTTATAATGCGCAGTGACGTAAAAACGCGTCTGGCTCTGGCTTAGCGCCAGCCAGCGAACGCAGATTTGAATTTAGCAGCTGATGATATGATGCACTGAACGTTATAATCACGCCGGTGTGATTGTATTAAATATAGAAGATATTAATCTGCTATTTTTTTTCTTTTGGAAGCTGCATTCAAAATCCACTTGGCTCAAAAATCTGAGGGGGCACGTGCCCCCTCACTTGAATGGGCATGACGCCTCTGATTACTAGCCAACCACCCAAGTGTGTGTGTGTGTGTGTGTGTGTGTGCGTGCGTGCACTGCAGTCTTAGATGACAGATTGCATAACATTCATGAGATTATTTAATATGCACTTTGAGTGTTTACATAACATCTCCCCTGTCAGTGAGTTTAAGAACAGATTTGATGCTGTCTCTAATATTGATGTCGCATATCCGATATTGATTATACTTATACTAATATCTTAATCCGCTCGTGTGCTGAATTTGATTCTGAATATGGATTTGGAAGTGTTTTCTATCCAAATGTTTTTTTTTTTATAATCAACATTAAGACCTTTGAATGAATTGACAGCTCACACACACCAGAGGAACCCCTCCTCCAGTTGTGTCTAATACTTAATGTTATTCAAACCTTACTGAGCTGTAACTCATTAACATGAAGCTTAATTGCTCCCTGTCTGCTGTCTTCCTACCTCTTCATTTTGAACATTAAATAGCAATGAGAAATGATCTCTAACATTTGATCAAAGAACAATCATGCATCAGTAATAATGAATCAAACATGAAGTTACAACAAACAGAAATCTCGGTATATGTGTTCAAATCTTAAAAGAAAATTAATGCTATATTAAAATGAGAATGCTGAGCGTTTGAATAAAATAACATAAAAGACTTTTCATTCTATGAAGCATTTATTGTTTACCCTAGACCAAATCAGTGCTTGAAAGATGGAAAATGCTCTTGATGTGTGTGAATGAGGACAGCTGTCTTATCTTTCAGAATTGTGCTACTTAGATGGAATTTAACATTATGACCACCAGGTAGGAGACTAGTTCCCTAAAAAGGACAATTAAATGGCACGTAGTGTATATCGCTAGCACAACCACAACTACTCTGTAACCAACACAGAGCCCACAAAATGTACACTGATCTATATTTAACAGAATTTTTGGCATAATACCACAAAAATTATATAGACTTAAAAAAGTGAATGATTACTATAAAGCACTTACATTGAGGACATCATTTTATAAATCATATAATTAATCTAAAAAAAAGTAAATTTATTCTTCTGTTAAAATGTGTGTATTATTTTAGTTGTGGAGCTGTGTGTGTTTAAATCGTTTTTAGCCATTTTAAGGCCTTAGGAATTACGTTGTCAATAAAGTTGTAAAGTTTGATATAACTTTAAAGATTTTATCACACTAGAATCATGTTAACAGGAATATTGTTCACATCTTGTTGTAAGTAATCTAATATTTACAGTTTGGCCCCAAACTGTTATGGTACCAAAATATCATCATACATCCCTGATTGAAAATCAGAAATAAAATAAAACAATAACATCCTTAAGCTTAAATCACACTATGAAAAAAAAAACTGTGTTTTTTACACAGTTATTCCAGTTTTTATTTTGCATTAGTTGTAACTGCATGAAAAATACATTTTGGTAATGTGATTTGAGCTTAAGGTTGTTGTCCTGTTTTGTTTTTTATTTTAAATTGCATGATATATCAGTTATTAGTTTTGAGGCCAATTTATTTCCACTGTAACCCAGATTTGTGCTTTTGCATTTAAAGTATTCACTGTGAAAAAAAGTCTGTAAAATCTACAGTAAAAAACTGGCAGCTGTGGTAGCCGTAAATAATACAGTATAGGAACATTTTAGGATTTAACTTAAATTTACATTTAAAAACCATAAAAACTTACATAATGTTAATATACCAACCTATTGAAGTATTGAAATTTGTTATTTCAATGTTTTGATAAACACCAAAAGCACGTGGTGATGAGAGTCAGATGAGGAACCAAAGCCCATCATAAGCGGCTTTTTTTTTTTACTTATATAGAAGGTGCACAGTGTCATTCACACAAACACTAAACACCATCATGGTAACACACATGAAACTGAAATAATGCAATAAACATTAATTTAACAACATTAGATGTAACACACAACCTAATGTACACAACTGATAAGAAAAAACTAAGAAGAAACATAGTTATTTAAACGAAAAACAACATCAAATATGAAATGTAACGCAGGGAATTTTGGGATTGTCAATTTACGTTTTTTCACTGTAAATTATACGTTCTTTTTCCACTTCCAAAAACTCTATACTACCATAAAATTACATGCAATGTCCAATACAATTTTTCACCGTAACTTACATTAACAAATAAATAGGTTTTTACTGTAGCATTTTTACAGTCTTTTACCAATAAAATCATGGTCATTTTAACAGTAACGAGGAAAAAAGTAGTGGAAATTAATGTGGTAGTCAACATTATGCCAAAAGTGCTGTCGTTTTAGCTAAACTTTTATTGAATATTCCTTTAAAAGCTTAAGAAACTGATGGCATCATGGAAGTATTTGAGGTTTTTGTTTTCTCCATGATTTTTAAGTCAGAGCTTTTAATCTTGAGTTAAACCGCTTAGATGGCTTAGTTTTAGTCTTTAATGCAGACCCCCTGCTGACTTGTCCAGTTAGATTGTGGGTAAAATTTGGGACTCTAATAAACCGAAGCCGACATAAACCTGTTACCATCTCGTAATGTGTTTCTTCACATTTCTGATGTGGGATTACAGGAAACATCACTCATAATAGTGGTGCAAAAACTAAAAGTCTGAATTCACTGATATGAAGAAGTAAGGCAGTTCACACCATTTTAATATAAACACCATGTATAGAAAGTTTATGTCAGTTCACACATTTCAGAATCTCTGGTGTTTTGCATACCACACAATTAAATAAGCACACATATCTAACAGGATACTCAAGGAAAACAGTGTTTAAGATGACAGGTTTAAATGTGAACCTGGTTCTGAAGTTACAGTACCTAACATGTGACTTTGCACTCATACACTTGCCACATGACACCGTGTGACTGCAAGACCCTATACAAGAAAGACACAGAGAGACAGAGAGAGAGAGAGAAAGAGAGAGAAAGACTGGATTATGGTTTTAGTCACTGAACCTAAAAATATTGGGTTGTTGATATTTCATAAAGTGAGTGTTAGTTTTCATTGGACTACCGGGTGATGATGCAAATGGCCAATCCGTGGAGGGAATGCTGGATTAGCCCAGAGAATCACTGCATGCAATATTTAGCACTAATCTGTACTCTTAAATCCAACAGGCCCTCCTCACTGAAATGAGTTACACATAAAATCTGTTCTGAGAAACACAGTGGAAGTAAGTCATCGCAGTTAAGCCGTCACCTGACTCCAAATAACTGCCAAAATAATGCTGTTGCTTGATGAAACGTTTGTCACATACTTAGTTTTCACCACTTAGACTTTATAAAAGTCACTCTATTCTTTGTTTCAGTTCCGTTTGAATCATTATATTGGTAGTTTTTGTCTGTAAATGAGGTATTCAGATGAAAGATAAGGAACTTCCTTTGATTCTGGGTTATTTTGAACATATGACTCATAGAAATCCTATTGAAATGTACTGTTTTGTTTTTTCTTTTCTTTTTCTTTTTGGACAAGGGAAATTCTTAATTGTTCATAAGGGTGAATGCTAAGTGCTCTAAATTTAAAGTGATAGTTCACTAAAAATTAAAACTCTGTTATCATTTACTCTTATCATTCATTTCAAACCTGTTCGACTTTCTAAAGGTCAATGGGGTCCAAAACATCATTGGACCCCATGGATTTCCATTGTATGGACAAAAAGCGTTAAGAAATTATTCATAATGTTTTCTTTTGTGTTTCCGCAGAACAAAGAACAGCGAGTAGCCTAAATGATAACAGCATTTTAATTTTGGGGTGAACCAACCCTTTTAAGCTTGTAATTTCTTTATGAACTATACAATTTCCTTATGGTATTTCGTGTGTTTAATGAAGTAAACCTTTCAGTTCGGTGCTAAGATGCGACATGGAGTAAGTCAGACCCTTGTAGGTGTAGACAGTAGCGAGTTATTAATATACTCCATATTGCAGTGACTCACTCAGCTCGTGCGTTGTAAATCTGCCGTAAACAACACAAACCGCCGCTAGAGGTCTCAGACTCAGTGTTGACAAACAATAAAAGAGTTCTATGTGAACATAAATACATATCCACCTTCGGTTAAAACGCTATGCGGGTTTACGGTGGACAAATGTTGCGATTTGTCACTAATCTTCCCTGCTTATAACACAAAGCCAGCTCCAGTTAACCAGAGAGCTGCTTCTGCGCGACTGACGGGACAAAGCCGCTGCGGTCCCATATATCCTCTACAGTATATGACGAGCGAGATACAGTATCATAACAGTGAGTGTAAACAATACCCGGATTAAAAAAACGCTGCATGTAACAATGCTTTTACGGGGTCTGGTTTTACTGTATATGCACGTGCAAACGATAAGATACTTTTTTTCGTGAACCTTTAGTTACAGAGTTTCACATCTTTGTTGCACTCTTAGTATTCTGGCTGCAACAATGCATGCATGTGTAAGTAGGTCAAGAGAATCGTGTTGTTCAGTCAGTGTGTGCTACTGCCCCATCAGTATGTCGATTATAAGAATGAATGAGAGCAAAACAAAGAAAAAGGATTTCAGTATCTCTCACGAGCACTGCAAATTATAGATATCTTGCTGCAGACAACTATTGGGCAGATGCTGCTGATATCTGCCTGAGATCAGTGTCCATTCCAATGGATGTCACTTTTCTCGGATGTTTGTCATTTGGTGACAGAGACTGCTAAATCAGTCTGTCATACCACACGTTGTGACAAAAATGTTTTGAAAGCATGACAGTCTGTGGCACATGGCTATTATAGGCTATTTATATTAATATACTACATCAATAAAAGTTTGTTTTAAAGTGAATCTTAGAGGTGACATTAGCAATAAAAGTCATATCATATTCAAGATGTTACATTTAGACATCTACAATTATTAATTTTTTTTTTATTTGATGTCCATTGTGATATTATCAAATGGATGTTTTGTATGCAAAAATGTTTCAAAAACAACACAAGTAGGCCATTGCATTGCATTGACATTTAACTCGTCTTTCTGGAAACATGCCAATAAGTTGTGGTTGGTGTGACACTAAAAAAAAAAGGTTGAAGAACCATTACTGTTGTACCCTTGAGCAGGGGACATGCTGTCCCTGCAGTAAATATACATGCATAATTGTTGATGCAGAGATATTTATTATTGTTCCTTTATAAGTGCAACATGGCAAACAAAATATTACACACACACAATATATATACAGTATATATATATATATATAATTACTTGAACAACCACAGTCTACACAGTTTTTTTTAATTCACATGCATTTAGTATCTAGATGACAGTAGCTTTTCCTCCCTTTTGGCACATGGTATGATCATTTTCTGGATGTCATGTTAAAAGAATTATGTAACATTTTAAGTAAAAACGCACTTGAAAGATCAGTCAGCTTGCCCCTGATTTACATATCAAAACAAAGAGTGATAAAATTATTTTGTATAAAATTGTATTTCGTTTTCTTGCAATATCTTAAAAACAATTCATATGTATAATTACATGTATTATTATACATAACAAATAAGCACTGTAATTAAAATATATTAAAAAAATTATAAACTCATTTTTAAATTGGTTATTATTGATGTAGCCTACTATTTATCAGCATTAGAGTAGAAATAAAGCATGCTCATATGTTTGAGTCCCTGCAACATAATAAGAAATGAACAATAAGCATGGTTTCGTAACTAATAAAATCATTTTCTAACCCTTGGTGCTTCAGACAATGGCAAATCAAATTTCGTGCGAATCACTCCAGTCCACATATGCGGCCTAAAATCAGCCCTATAAAACTGATCATTGCGGGAAAAGTACAGCCTGTTTTGTTCGTCTGCAAGTTTCGGAAACGGCTGGAAGAATGTCCAAATGTTGTATGGAATCGCGGCGGTTTCACACCACAATGTTCCTCAAAATGCTCCAGTCGATCGGAAAGAAAAGGGAGTTAATATGGCTGTCCACAATTTATCTGTCAGTGTAGTAAGCTCGCCTTGTGCTGCCGACACGACGCGCATAACAACCCATTTAGTTCCCATAATTTCAGAGCTTCTTGTCCCCTCCCCTCCAGACACAGACAACAACATACACCTTAATAGGGGCGCGTCTCCGACACAGCCGCCGACCAATAACCCGTCTGTCTGGGCAGAGACCAAGGGGATGAGCGCTCGCCGAGGCCCAATCAGCGCTTTTGTGTTGCCTGCCGGTGCCGGGGACTGGTCGTGAAGAGCTACAGCAGCGCTTCAGGATCGGAGAGTGAACCCTGTCCAAATGTTGTATGGAATCGCGGCGGTTTCACACCACAATGTTCCTCAAAATGCTCCAGTCGATCGGAAAGAAAAGGGAGTTAATATGGCTGTCCACAATTTATCTGTCAGTGTAGTAAGCTCGCCTTGTGCTGCCGACACGACGCGCATAACAACCCATTTAGTTCCCATAATTTCAGAGCTTCTTGTCCCCTCCCCTCCAGACACAGACAACAACATACACCTTAATAGGGGCGCGTCTCCGACACAGCCGCCGACCAATAACCCGTCTGTCTGGGCAGAGACCAAGGGGATGAGCGCTCGCCGAGGCCCAATCAGCGCTTTTGTGTTGCCTGCCGGTGCCGGGGACTGGTCGTGAAGAGCTACAGCAGCGCTTCAGGATCGGAGAGCGAACCCGGAGCCAGAGGAATCTGAAGGGTAAAGGCGAGTCAGGTGAGTCCGGGGATCCACGCGCGGCCTAGCCGGTTTCGGATCGAATTGGGGAATTTGGGAGCGATATGGTTCATAATCGTTTCCGCATGCGATTTGGCCGTCGTTTGCTGTAAATGAATGGGCTAAACGGTTAAAAAGGGTTTTGAGGGAGTCTGCCGAGCATCCAGACAATAGCATAGCGGATTTTGCGTGGAAAGCAAAGCGCCTCTAACACTCAGCAGTTCAAAGTGGCTGGCTAATACTATTAAAATGAGCTCGGGATTGCGCCGTGGCGTATCGCACATCGAGCGGCTATTTCAAGAGCGATTCCGCGAAAAGCCCGTCATATTTAGCAGGCAACTTTGACAAGTTTACCGGCCGAAGCAGCATTTTATATGTGTGAAACGGCTTTCATTGTTTCATCTGGTGTCTCTAGGGGTTAACCCAGATTGGCGGAGAAAGCCTCGCGTCCTCCCGGCTGTGGCTACAGTAGTGCAGTAGCAGCTCAGACACAATGAAAAAGCCCAACATATACACACATGCAACGCCATCAAAATAAACCTAACGCTCGTATTCCGACGATATCAGCTCAAACGGGCTGTTTTGTGGCTGTTCGGGGTAGCGGGCTTTCTCTCTACAGTGCCGAGGGCACACGGATGGTGTACGGTGAGCCTGTACAATTAGAAAAAAAAGATGTCGAAAATGCATCAGCCATTTACGTAAGTGAGGACGTTCTCTCAACTTGCTCCATATGCACGCAAATGGCTGCCCAACACTTGACAGACGTAAGAGTGAAATCTAATTCCAGCGTGAATGCAGGTATTGATCGAAGCCAACAGGGAGCCACTGATAATCGGGGGAGATGACGTTTAGAAAGAAACTCTGATCAATGATATATGCTCTCTGTAATTCGTTCTCTGCAGACACGTCCAAAGTGAGACTGGCTTTACTTTATAGGCTTTATATAGTCAGAGGTTTACTCTAGCAGTCTGATTTGCAGAGTTTGGCCTCACAAGAATTTCTCCTATGCATTTAGTAAGCAGATGACAGTAGTTTGTTTGAGAAGACTTTTACTTTTTTCTGCTTCATTTTAAAGTAAAAATGCACTTAACAGATAGTTCCACTATATAGGCAAATTCTTATTTTGCTACTGTCCAAAGTTTTTTAATACAGGCACTCAGTAATTTTTTGCTCATTTAAAAAAAAGTTTTACATATAAAGAAATTAACTGCGCTAAATCAAGTGGGTCACCCGCTCATGGGTGCTGCCATGTTGAGATCACATGACTTGCCATGTCATGTAATAGAGTCAGGTTCAAGTTCAGGTTATTTTTTTAAATTGGGGAATTGATTTTTAACAATAAATTAAACGTGAACTACAAGGTTGTTAATCAGTGTTATGCTTATGCCATCACTCTGCATTATTTCAACTTATTTTAAGTAACCATATTTGACAGCAGATTTCTCAGTAAAAAAAACTACATTACCCATCATTATGCAAACAAATCAGTCAATCCGATAATTAAACCAAGCAAATCACATCAAAAGAACACTTTAGCACCAGTGCTTTCGAACTCCCTAAATATTTCTGTATATATTCATATTTTGCAATTCATGTAGAATGTTTTTTCTATATACACAAAACAGCTTTAAATCAATAGTTTATTTATCCATTTTTTATTGTCATTTGCTGTGCTTCACAATGGGATTGTAGTCCTTTCCCTTGCTCAAAGTTGTTGAGTTCACAGACTTTTGGTTTGATTTTTCGAATACTATTTTGCTTCAAATGAACGTTTGTGGTATTTTGATTCACACTGTTGATATTTAGTTTGATTCATGGCTTATAACCTTTTAACAAAGACTTTATACTACTACTAATAGACATAACATAGCAAACCGAATGAGTTTGAATTCAAGAAAGACACAAAAACTAACAAATTAAAAGAAAAACCAACAGCTTAGGTATGAACATGCTATTTGCATCCACACAAATAGGTGTCAGCATAAAGTTTAAAACCACTTAACAGGAGCCAGCTGAATGTAAACACAAACTTACTGAGTGCACCTTTTAAGTTCAAGGAATTATTCAAGAAACTAACAAACTTATGTGCTCCTAGATATTTTTATAGCATATAAAAGTTTACCACTTTGACAAGTCACAGAGAAAAAGCTCTCCACCCACTGTTATTAAAGTCATTTATACTTATTGTGCAGAGAGAAAGGTCCGCATAGAAGTCACCGAACATGTACTTCTCTAGGAATTACCCTGGTGAGATCATTCTAATGTCTGATGTAAGTAATCTGTGTAAACAACAGAACTGTGAAGAAAAAAATATTTTTTAGTAAGTAGCACATCTTATAAGAGCCAATTGGAGTGTTTTCTGCTAATTTTGAAAAAGGCTGCTGCATACTGTGAGGGGCGCCCCACTAGTATTACATCCTCAAGAGGGGTCCAAACAATGTTCTTATTGACTGTTTTGCTCAAAGGCATTTTGTGTGGACTGTTCCTCCTCCTCCCCCTCAGGCGGAAGATACTTGGCAGTGTGGTATTTATTTTTCTACCTTTTTTTGGGCTATAGTTGGTGCACCCGGGCTTATGACCATTGCCTGTGAAAGGATTTTATGCAGTTTGTTCTCTTTAATTTCCATGGTGCACGGGCACCTTATTGCTAGTGACTGTCTAGCTTTGTTAAGCCCACGAAACCTGTGAAGTGCGGTGCCAGGTGATAAGACGGAACACACTGAGATGAGCAAAGACTCTAAGCTCAAGTTATCAATGTAGATTCCATCATAGATCTGTCATGGTACCTCAAGTACCTGTTCTACCTAAACCTGCTACACACCAGATCTTATGTTAGTAGTGGTGCTTTAGCACAACATTGACATTCCCATGTTGAATGCAAGGATTTTCACTTTAAATATAAGCCCAATGCATATTTTCAAGTGGTTCACGATTGAGGGCTTAAGCCTTGTGCTGTGGATAGTTCACCCAAAATACAAATTTTCATTTGCTCACGTCAGTGGGGTCCAAAACAATGTTAACATTCTTTAAAATATCTTCTTTTGTGTTCTCTATAAGAACGAAAGTCACATGAGGGTGGGTAAATGACAGAATTGATTTTTTGGGTGAACTAATCCTTTTTATAAGCATTTGTAAGTGCAGAATTACTATTCACAATCTAAAAACTATTTTTGTTCAGGTGATCCTGCGTTAGATCATATTTTGACTTAGCACTTAACTCAACTTGGATTCAATCATGGGTTCATCTAGAAGACGAGACCATGCCATTGAAGAAGACATTTGAGAGGGAAACATTTAGAACTGGATATTGACTCTTGGATCAGAAAGAGTACTTGACTTGGCTGGGTTTCAGGATTGCTGAATGGTCAGAAACGGTAGTGTTTAGAATTAGCAGTGCCCCTTTGGCAAACGTATTGGAGTAGACGCAACAAAACGACTTGCTCTGTAAACATGCGCCATGAGATTTACGGCAGTGCAATATGATGATGTGGACCCAAGTTGTGCTAGTTTTGTAAAACGAACCCTCAATGCGACAATTCTAAGAGCCGAGAGCAGGGCATTGACACTCAGATGTCCTCCCATTGATCTCCTACCCTTCAACGCACCTTCAGTGTCGTTAGTGTTGTTTTAAAGCTGGTTAGAATGAGAGGGAAATGTTCACGTCTGGTAGTTTGGTTTTGTGTGATAATGGGTTTAGGACCGATGGGTCAGGTCCAAAAGGGTTTGATTCATTGGCTCTTGGGTAAGCTAGGGGCTGCTGCTCTCCCTTTCCCCAGATAAGGCTTTTTGGTCTAGGAAACAATATGAGCACATGTCTTTTGGCTGTATAAAGCAGTGTAATGGACAACATCATTACCTCAGACCTTCCCATTGACATCATAGAGAAATTATTCTGTCATATACTGTTTTTGATTGTACTCGTTTTGCGGTTTGAAGTTTAGTTACAGGGTTACAAATCATAATCGCATATAGCCTACCATAAGGTTTTAATAATTAATCATGTACACTGCAGTTTATCATTTAGCTGTTTTCATTTTTAATTCAGTATTTGAACTATAGTTTCCAAGCGTTTCCTTATAGAGAAAATTTGTAATCAAGTGGTGTTCATACTGGTTATTGTCAGCCTGCCCTGTATCAAGTCTTCCGTTTGCATTGACTATATGAGAAGGTCTGATTGATACCTACTCAAAATCAGTGCTTATTTCATGACCCATAGTTATGTAAAATTGAGACCTGAATGCCTGAATGTTTTGAAAAGAAAGAAATCGGGATAATTACCCCTTAATCAGAAACATTGCGTTTATTTAAAAAATTTCCCAAGCAAAAATCCTTTGAGGGTGAGAAGTCTTGTCGGTTGCTTGTACATGCTACTAATTGATATGGATGATGTTAATGAATGTGAAGTGATAAATCTAGATCAGTGAAAGAAGTGCAAATAAAAAGAAAAGTATGTCAAACCTTTTTGAGCCTGATGCCAATCTATGTCAGTATTCAGTAGTATACAGTAGGAAGTGTTTTATAAAGGGTTAAGTTAAAAAAATTAACATTCTGTCATCATTTACTCACTCTCATGTCGCTTCAAACCTGTATCACTTTCTTTTTTTTTTCAACAGAACACAAAAGAAGATATTTTGAAGATAGTTGGAACTGTTTTGTCCACACAATGAAAGTCAATGGGGTCCAAAACAACATCTTTCACTGTGTGGAAAAAACACTTAAGCATTCTACAAACTATCTTCTTTTGTGCTCCACAGAAGAAAGTAAGTCATTTAGAATGGATAGTGTTGTTATCATCATTTAAAACTATTAAACATTGTTTTCATTCATTAAAATACAGCTGAAATAAATAAATAATGTTGACACAAATACCTGAGGTAATTGCAATAAAATAAAGTTGATTGACCTTCTCAAAAATTAAATGAAAACTGAATATATATATACACGCATAATAGTACGTAAATAATAGTAAATTATGGTTCAGAATGGCAAGAGTAAATGATTCTCAGTTAATTTTAAGATGAACTGTCTCTTTAAATCTGTACAAAATCCATTTCAAATTAGAACAACTTGAAAAAGGACGTATCTGTTTAGATGCGGTCTGGTTTATAGATCTGATTTTTCCTCGTAGCATTGAAGAAGTGCGTACAGCTTAGCTGAAATAAATAACTGATTTGTAAAGCAATCTGGGCTAGATGTCATCACACTGTTTTAGAGGTATCTGAATCCCTCTGGTGGTCGTCAGTTGCACAGGGACCTTTGACTCCTCAGCTTTTTCCGCTCAGCTCTGTCAGTTGCTGATTAATTATTCTCCACCATTTTAGTTGTGAGATCTTAGGTGGGCACAGTGAGCAGGTAGCGAGAGGGAATGTTTCAGTCGACTGTAATGCGTCGCATGTATGTTGGTGCGCTGGTCTTGTTAACACCTGAATGGGGAGGCTGCGTTGTGCGGGCCTCATGCAAGGCTTATTAAACCCCACGCAGAAACAATCAGCCCAGATGAATGGCTTCCTGTGAAGTTTAATTAGAGGGCCTCCCTGATGCTTGAGCTGGATAAACAGCAGCAAGAAACGACATGACGGGCCTCTTACCTTGATTCTTGAAGAATGCGTGGATGTGAAGAGCGAGAAGCCCGACCGGAGACAAAGATGTTTTTAGCTTTAGGAATGTTGTCGTTTTTTATTTTTTCCTCTCCTTTTTCCTGGTGGATGGTGTCTGACCATCCCAATCGTGAAATAGATGAGTTTTTCAAGCTTCATGAGTCTTGGCCGTCACGAGAGCTTCGGATTGTTGTTAATTTGCTCGACGTCTCTCAAGTGGGATTTCTCTGAAGATGAGGTGTGGACTGCATTAATTGTATTGGCTCTGTTTGAAAAATTCTGAAGTATTGATTCAGGCCAAGCTGTTTTCATCATTCCGCAATGTATTACATTGTAGCAAGACGGAAGCTGTGAGTGAATATGAAGTGCATAGACCCGTTTTATGATTACAGTGGGATGTATAGGCGTATAGTCCCCAGATGGGTGGCTTTTGTAGCGTGAGGTTCTCCGGCTGCACTCTTTTCAGGAGCGAGAGAGCTGTGTGATGGGTTGAGCTGATCGAAAGACTGCTGGAACACTTAATTCAGTGCAATATGAAAGAGCAAACGGAACCCATCCGAAGCATTTCTCTCTGGAACCATCTTAGTTTTCATGGCCCGGGGGCTAGTTTGTCTATTAAAGTTGATGGACCTGACATTATGTATGGCGTTGCATCATTTATTTAAGCTAAAGTAGTCTTAGAAATGATTTTGTTTTGACTATGCAGTCATAAACTTCTGTTTTATTATTGTGACATCAGCCAACGCCAGTGTCCAGTTGCAACAAACCTCTTAACGGGACAGTTCACCCAGAAATTGTCAGTGATGTTATTTATAACCTGTGTGACGTAATATGTTAATACTTAAAGGGTTAGTTCACCCAAAAATCATGTCGTTTCAATCCCGTAAGTCCTTCGTTCATCTTCGGAATAGGGTTGTGACGGTGAGGAAATTTTCCCACCGGTTAATCGACGTGTGACAACACCGGTAATACCGGTATCACCGTGGGGGTGGGGGCGTTCCCTCTTTTCCTCGCTTTCCTTCGCTTTTAGCTTGTAAAAGCGGCGTGCGCATTTTACTTTCACTTTCAAATAGCGGCAATTCGGCGTAAAGCAATTGTTCGTTTTTAGTTAGCTTGAATTTTCCCTCTTTTCCTCGCTTTCCTTCGCTTTTAAATAGCTTAAAAGCGCCGTGCGCATTTTACTTTCACTTTTGAATTAGC
>NW_015645538.1:20163-29282 GCF_001515625.1 Sinocyclocheilus rhinocerous
CGTATGCTGTTCTGTGTCAGCTGCGTCACACGGATACGCTGTTTTCGTTCAGATCAAATCACAACAACGTAGGAAACAGATCCGGCGTGAGTCGCGTGACACAGCTGACACAGAATAGCATACGCTGTTTACGTCCAGCTGATACTCTCCAAAATGGCGCTACAGGGTGATGTGGAGGAGACAAATTGTTTAATAAAGTCGTTTTTTTTTTTTCTTTTGCGCACAAAAAGTATTCTTGTAGCTTCGTAAAATGACGGTTGAACTCCTGATGTCACATGGATTATTTTACAGATCTCCCGAAACTAAATCATCCGCGATCGTCTTGTCTGTCTCACCCCACTCTTCTTGTCAGTCATCTTCGACTCACTCTCATCACTGGATAAATGAAATCTGATCTGTGATGCGACTGTTGTTCGGCATGCTGCATTGAGCAGCCGCGTTCAGTTTTTAATAGTGTCTGTTCTTTTACTGAACTAAATGATTTTTATTACTACATTTTAATATGTACGGGTTAAATTGGGGTCCATTAATGTTTTTAGAACCAGATGACTTTCATTGTATGGACAAAGAATTGTTACAAAATTGTTGGTAAACTATACCTTTAAGTTAGTTAGTTATATTTGGAAATGTAATATGACAACACTTAACAATAACAACACTGATAGCTGCAACTGGTTGCTTCCCCTTAAGTTAAAGATAAAACTATAACTTTAATAAAAAAAAAAAGCTGAAAAAACAAATAGATATATAAAAAAAAATTGTGAAACTTGCCTTGGCATTTAACTGAAATTAAGAAGTTTAAATTAAAGTACTAAAGTGCCAAATCTGGAAAAAATTAAATAAAGGTAAATAGAAATATTTATAAAACTAAAAGTAATAAATAAAGAGAAAAGCCCAACAAAATTTCTAAAACTTACTAAAATTAAAATGAAAACTGATTAAAAAAAAAAAAAAAAAAACTAAAATACTACAAATAATACTTAAATAACACCTGATCTGACCTGGTTTTACTTGATGTTTGTTCTCTCATATCATCTTGGACCCCTTTACCGGGTTAAAGTTTACTTTTGACATGATATTGCTGGATCCTTAGAGTAGCTTCGGCTGGAACGGCTAACTAAAATGTATAAATAAACAGAAAACAATAATTAAGCTGGTACCTTTGAGGAAATCTCTGAAAGCTGCCGTACCTGTGGTAGTTAACCTTGATAAGAATTATAGCTGACTCTCTGTACATGCGCAACCACAAGATTCAGTTCCCATAATCCCTGCACAAATGCGTCTTTGTCTTATTACTGTGTTTAGCAGATTAACAAATTGAACCTTAGCACATTTAAGCATCCTCTCCATATCCCTTCATTCAGCTGCAGGCCTTTGTTTCTTGGGTCATTCTGTTGGAAGGGGTGCGTGATCTCTCTTCAGCCGGTATGGATGGAGCTTTTCTTGAAATTTTGGTCCTATGTGCACTCCGCGCAGTCCATCTCTCCAAGCCTATCTGCTTTTCCAGAGTGCCGGTTCCTTGGTGGAAATCATGATTTCCTAGAGTATATGTCTGTGTGCCCATTACTTTGAGCCTCTGCAGATTTTATCTCGACTTGATAAAGCACTGGTCATGTCGGTGTGTGTAAAGGTAGTGTGCACGGATTGTGTATTAGGGGGTGTATTATTTGTTTTTTTATTTTCTTTTTTTTAAGTGTTTTGCATATGATTGATTTGAATATGGCAGGGTTTTTTTTTTATCGCCTGACTGTCCTCCCTGCCTCCTTACCAATTCAACCCCATTTTGAAATCTTTTTGCTGCCTCGCTTTCTCCAGATGGCTCACGTTCTAGCATTTTTCCTTTTTTTTTTTTTTTCTTTTTGTTTAAACAACGTAGGAACAGGAGACTAATTCTCCCTGAGAATGACATCAGTTCAGTCGGCACTGCTTAAAACAAACATGTTATGCATTTATGCATGCTACAAGGATTGCTCATACCCCTAAAAGCACGACCAGGCAAACCATACCGCACGACTTCTGTTCTGAAATATGATTATTGGAAAAATTCATATTTTTTTGCATAATTATGCATGCACCTTAGTCACAATAATGCAGGCTTTATTTTAGAACATGCATTCTCCAGTTGCATAAGGTTGTGGACTCTGGTTGTATCAACTGTACATTAGAGTGTCACATTGCTTATTGTCCCATGAGGAGGATGTCACAAGTGATATAGGCCTGTAACTATAAGGTTTGAGACAGAAGTCCTTTTTTTTTTTTTTTTTTTTGTGATGCGACATATGTTTCAAACATGTAGGTGAATATAACAGCACACTGACATACATT
Organism: Sinocyclocheilus rhinocerous; assembly: GCF_001515625.1. NCBI lineage: Eukaryota > Metazoa > Chordata > Actinopteri > Cypriniformes > Cyprinidae > Sinocyclocheilus > Sinocyclocheilus rhinocerous. The sequence continues at coordinate 22,489 of NW_015645538.1, forward strand.
CAGACATGGGTCAGCTATATAATGAAGGCAGATTTTCAAGATTTTAAAAGATTAGCCTATAGTTAATTAATGTCAGGTTAGACACATTGTCATATATTTTAAATGTTATAGATGTATACATCTTATCTAATTATCAATATATCTGTTAGCCAAAACAATGATTTTGTGTTGCTTTTTACATTTGATTGAATTGAAATTTAGGACTTTTGAATTTAAGTAATTAAATTTTTTTTATTTAAATGTCGCTAGCAAGCCATTGCAACAACTATTGGGGCATGTGGTCACAGAAAGTCAGTGAGTATTAATGAAAAGTATCTTTTTTTCCTGGGCAATAATAGTGGACATCCTTAATAGCTTTTTTTGTAGCCAAGCGTCTATACAAAAATTGACTTCCAAAATATTACCCATATATGATATAATATACAGGGGGGATGGGGGGATTTCTTCTGGTCTATTGTATCCCTGCCTCTGCTGAATTATTTTTATCCGGGGGGGGTAAAAAAAAATCACCAACCACCAACAGAGTATATAAATATTTTTTAAAACCTCAGCAAGTAAAATACTGCAACATTGACAATACAAACAATAAAATCAGAAATGGACTTCAACTGTCAGCGCTCCCGCTTAATAGAAAGCGTCTGGGTTTCGTGAAACTGGTTCACGCACCTCAATCCATGCAGGGCTTTTCAGAAAGTCAGCGCGCGCCATTAGTCTATTTCAGAGTGACAGTGTAAGATTAATACACAATGTTTTCGCTCAAAACTCACTCTACTGTGACCTAATACAGATAACTGATGCATAAGTGTATTATGAGACAGAATGCAGAAGTTTACCGTCACCGTAATGTGGGAATTATGATCACGCAATATTGACTGATGGATCGGCAGAGAATTGTCTTTCTGCGAGTCATTAAGAAATGATGGTTCTATTCTATTTAAAGAAATATGAGGTAAACGTGTGAATACATAATCCCCTTTGCCCCCTGCTACTGCCCCCACCCTCCTCCTGAACCGCCCCTCCCTCCCTCGGGCGACAGCAGAACAGGAATTGATTAGTGGCACGGCTTAAAAATAGAAGGGCCTGTTGTCATGGCAACGGCCACAATGAGCTGTTGTCTTGTTTAATGAAGACCGAGATTTTAAGTGTTGTGGCTGAACAGTACAGTGAGCGGGAGACGCCATTTCTGGCTAGGTGCACGCAGACGCCGGGACAGAGATACCAGCCGTGATCTTGTCCCTTCTGTCGTGTGGTATGCAGATGATCGTGAATGTTTTTGTGCGTGTACATGTGCACGTGCCGGACGGTCTTCTGCTTGTGGCTTTGCAGGTACGACTACCAGCCTGCTTTGTCGCAGTCTCATCCTGGTTGCTTTACCCTCAGGTACTCGCTGAATCTGCAGAGGTGCATTAAGGTAAGGCATCAAATGCATCATGCGCTGGCAGCTCCAAAACACATTATTGACTCAACCCACATCCTGATACCCATACGTCCCGTATGCATCAAGCCAACCAATTACAACCCTGTTGCCATGGGCGCCATCCGCCTAATTGGCCTCATTAGTGTCAGAAACTGGCCGTATGCAAATTTTGGTCATATTCCCAGCAGAAAACTTTTTTTTTTTTTTTTAAACATCCCCCCATCTGGTTTGTTCACAAATTGCACCCTGTATATATGTATATACGTATATGTATGAATGACCATGGACCACAAAACCAGTCATAAGGGTCAATATTTTGAAATTGAGATTTATACATCATCTGAAAGCTGAATAAATAAGCTTTCCATTGATGTATGGTTTGTATATATGGTCACACTTTATTTTAAGGCCCAATTTTCGCTATTAACAAACCATTAACTACGACTTTTGCCTCAATCTACTAATTTGCTGCTTATTAATAGTTAATGAGGTACTTGTTACATTTAGGTATTGGGTAGGATTAGGGATGTAGAATATGTGCTATATAAATACTAATTAACAGCCCTATACTAAAGTGATTAGCGACAACTAGCCCCATTCATCTAAATGAAATTATCTTGACTGGCATAAAAACAAGGACAGTGTACTGTGTTTCTTTCTCATAATGGCTTTGACTAAATTAAGTTATTATTTTGTGACCATCTTTCAAATTCTCGTTCAGCTTCTTGGGGATATCAGAGCGATTCACCTCCAGTGCTTTTTAAAAAAAAAAAATTTTCCACGTTTCTTCTCTTTGTGTATTTTCTCTCTTCTGGCAAGAGTATTAGATTGTGTTCCTCCTTAACCTTGAAGTCTGTCTGTATCTTGTATAAATAGGTCTGTAGCTTTATTCAGATCCTCTCCATTCGTCTCTCTACAGTCGCCGCCTCTGTTAGAAAACCTCCTGTTGAGGGTTTTTCTCATCCCTCGATGTATTTGAGCTGAAGTTTGGATGTGAGGATTTCTGAGGAAGAGCAGCGGCAGAGAGGGAACCGGGGCCTGTCCAAGAGACTATTCCTATCGGTCCACGCGGTCTGGATCAGAGTGTCAAGGTTCGAGTGAAAATTAAAGTTCAGTTTCATTCAGTATTGCCTCCTCGTGTTTGCAGCCCCATGTGGCTTTGGTACCTGCGTCCTGTTGCCATGGGCGCCATCCGCCTAATTGGCCTCATTAGTGTCAGAAACTGGCCGTATGCAAATTTTGGTCATATTCCCAGCAGATCTCTCTTCTGAGTAATATACAGTAATAGTTAGCCATTGTGTAGGTCGTTGGTGAGGACAACGGTCCAATTAGCGAATTAACCATTAAGCTTTAGATACTGTACTCAACTCAACCTCCCAGAAGTGGTTTTGAAATTCCTGTCAGCATAGGAGCGTGCGCATAACGTGCTGTTTGGTGACGGTATGCTAATACGCCTGTCCTGAAATTCCCCCTCAGCAACCTACTTTTGTGACATCACAGCACAGCTGACTTACAACATCTCAATTACACTTGCATTACATTGCGGCTGGATTGCGTGTGTTGCGAGAAATTATTATTACTGATAAATTTGTCAACAGGCTTTTTTTTTATTAGAATTTTCATTTGCATCTTATGAATACAATTGTTGTAGAGCTCCAGTGGGATTCCTTGAATGTGATTTGTGGGGTTTGCTTTGTAATGGTATTTTTAGGAAGGTCTTTAGGCCAGGAGTTTTCGATGCCAAGGGCTCCCAAATTTTATGATCCCTTTGCAAGGGATTCCCTTCCTGAAATATAGTAGCAGCTTCGTATTTTTATGAATGCAGACCTGTTTATAGTAAGAATTATGTTATGAAGACAAAGTCTGATTGTTAATTTACATTTATTAGTTGTTTCCAATGTAATTATTTTTTTAAATTAGTTGTTAATTGGCTTTTGTTCATTGCTGTGCTGAATCCAAAGCAAATTATTGAAATATCTGGAAACTCTGGAAAGTTTTTTTTTCTTTTATTACAAAAAAAGAAAGAAAAAGAAAATATTGGGTTCAGGTCTCTGTTTGAAAACACCTGCTAGAAGGACTTTTGCTGTGATTTTTAAAAAATTCCTTGATAATATGGGAATGCTCAAACTAAAGCTAGTGTTTATCATCAGCATCTTGTACAAATGTGAAGATTCTTTGATTGAACTTTGGTGAGCTTTCCTGTAGCTCAAACAGTAGAGCATAGCAGCGGCATAGGTTCGATTCCCAGGAAGGCAAGGACTGATAAAATGTAAATGTGTACCTTGAATGAAGTAGTCGCTTTAGATTAAAGCTTCTGCCAAATGCATAAATGTAAACGTGTAAGCTCCTCCCCATTCTGCCCAACTATACATCTCTGGGACTCTCATTGGTTATGATTTTTTGGAGATGTGCAGATACTAATTCTCCGATGCTCACTGGTACTCATATCCATACGTAGTATACTGACCTTCAAGTTCATTGCTGTGTTGTACTTTAATTTCCCTGAGCTTCAGTTCTAATAATTAATGTTGATGTTACAGTCTATCAGGTTTGCCGCATACGGAACCGTAGAGATTAAAAACTGCAACTCCAACTATATAAAACAGAGTATGCATCACCTAGCCCAAAACAGTTGCATCTGTAGCATTTTTGATGGGATTGTGGTAAACTCTGTATCAACATTTGAGAATATGCCAAGTTTAAAGTAGCTCTGACTCCTTTTGCTGATCCGGTTTACTTATAACATACATTGTTCTCCACATACACGTTACTTGTGCATCTGCGTTAATGTAACAAGTTTTTAAATGGGCTTTCCCAACATTTTCCCCATCTACTGTTGGTCGGACAATCCGATAGTCCTGCCCCAAAGTCATGCCTTTAGTTGAGTCAATGTTATGTTGTGCTGGTCAGGATGCTTAAACAAACAGAGCGTTGTTTTTATAGCGACACAAGAGGAACATCTGAGCTGGAAACTACTCGGAATTGTGATCAAATTCTGGATCTGGTTCGACTTTATTTCAGATGCCTTGACCCATTTTGCTAATAAGTTTGTGTTCTAAATAGCATTTTAGAAAAGCAGATGATCAGTTTTGTCCAGGAGTACCTGAAAAATCCGTGCCCTAGCTTTCAGAAAAGTCAAAAAAGCTTCTCTAATCTAAGGCCGTGTTCTGTAAAGTCATTTGATTCATGTTCTTGAGGGGTTTCGGGAGCTGTTCTGTTGACATCTTTCACACGTTTAAGCCCAAGTGTTCTGCCAGTCCATATTGATCAGAGGGCTTACTCACTCAGAAGACTAATTTGAAAACAGAAAGGTGACAAGTAACTGTTGTGAACTAGTTAGCCCCTAAAGCATCTCTCTGGTCCAGAGTGCATGTTTTGTGGTCAGGTGTGCTGTGTTTGTTCATTTTCATCTTTTCACATTTCTCCCCACCTTGTTCAGCTGTTTTTATCCGGTTAAGCCTATTCTCGGATCCTCAGGTGGCGGATACCAGAGCGAGGAGCAGCGAGAGCCAAAGTGACAGCCGAATGAAAGAAATCAGACAGGTCTTGACCAAACAGGTGTTGTCACCTGCTTTTGCGTCTCTACTGGAGTCAGGCTGCAGAAATGGCTGCGGCATGAGATCATGAGGCCCGGGTCTGCTGTTCAAGTCATATTTCTGCTTTACGCGCCCTGGGGGAGGTCACACTCTCGCTGGTGCTTTGTCGCTTGTGAAAGCGAGTTCACGGAGTGGCAGCCAGCTGCTGAGGAGCTGAAGATAAACCTCCTAATGGCAAATGGTGGGTCGTCACCTTGTTGACATTTCGTTTTGCAACATGCCAGAAGGGCTCGGGTGTGCGGCAGTTTTGGAAGCGGGAATCTAGGCTATCCAAATTTAAGGCTGGAATACACTAACGTGACTTTTGCCCAGTTTTTTGCCCCGATTTGCAGTCTGAATGTGTTGATCCGAGTTGCTGAAAGCCAGTTGCAGATTTTAGGCAGTCAGAATTGACAGATTTCACCAAGACCTGATTTTAGAACCCATTGTTTTAATTTGTTATATGTCTCCAAACAACAAACAGATTTTTCGCATGAGTCTGTCGTGTTCGGAACAACTTGAAAGTCTAGTAGTGTGTAATGCCCAGTTTTTTTTTTCTTTCTTTTTTTTCCCTGTACCCATTTACGCAGTCTGGGTAAAATATCTGTTCAGATTTTAAAAGTTATTTAGTGTATTCTCTATTCTAGCCTTTAGTCTTTAAAATCACTTGTATTTGTTTGAAAGGCTTGGCAGCAAGTGTGGTCACTACATGGTCACCTTAAAAGCGACTACGGCCAAGTCGTTCGTCATTTCCCATCTTAGTTATCTTTATATAATTAATAGAAGATTAAAGGTGCCAATTTTTTTGTTATTCTCATATCCCTTGCCTTTATTTTAGAAGGTTATATTTTTCTAGCACATTAACTTAAATATTTAAGTCCACTCTTGTTATGGTTGCATTTTTTTGCTTGACGTCTACACACTCTGTCCGTTGCGGTGAAAGGAGAATGTTTATTCGGTTTATGAAGTGTTTATCCAGGGCCGAGAGTTCTGACATGATAAATGTCAAATCCGAACCCCTCTTCACAAATAATATAAACAGAAAAAAGTATTTTCATCCTCCTCTACTCCAAAGTCAACAGAGGTCTGCTTAAAGAGACAGTACACCAAAAATTAGTCACCCTCATGTTGTTACAAACCTGTATGACTTGCTGTCTTCTTCAGAGCATAAAAGAAGACATTTTGAAAGTTGTCTCTGTGTTGTTGTTTTTTTCTTTTTTGTCCATACAGTGAACGTCATTGGAGTCTAGTGTTGTTTTGTACCACATTGTGGACAAAAACAATTTTATGGACAAAAACATTCTTCAGCATATCGACAGAAGAAAGTAATTCATACAGGTTTGGAACGTCATAAAAGTTCTGTCATTTACTTCAGTTTTGGGTGAACTATTCCTTCCCACTACATCCATACTGTTAACTCCTTAAAAATCAAATTGATCCTACTGAAAAGTCACCCAAATGATTTCCCAACCAAATCTGAGAACATTACTATGAAGTTTGCGTTCAGACATCAGCCATTGCCGCCATTTCCCAAGCGTTCATAGCTCTCACCCTGTATGACCCTATACCAAGCCCGCTCGCTCCAGCTTTAACTAGGTTATTGCGTCAACGCCTGCCCTTCACTATAAATCACTCTCCTTACATTTAAACCCCAAAGAACTGCGATTCCATCCAAACGGATACTTCCGAGAACCAAACGAGCAGCCAGACCTGCTCTTGCCCAATGCGTCTTGTTTTTTTTTTTTTTTTCTTTTTTCCTCAGGGGGGGCACTCGTCTGTCTCTCCTCATCCTTCCGTCTCCT
>NW_015645538.1:29379-37595 GCF_001515625.1 Sinocyclocheilus rhinocerous
AGCCAAGATGGGTGCAAACCCCTGTTCTTTCACGATAAGTGCTGCGCCTTAGGACGAAACTTGGGGAGGATACATCGCTACTCTTGCATGAAGGAATCTGAGCGTTCAGATATCAGACCAGTCCTGGGGGAGTCCTAGCGTGCTGTTTAAAACAAGGCACCTTGTACCTCTCTGGGGGAGGGATGCGATGCCACCAGCGCTTTGGTCCGGGAGGTGGGGCAGCGGGTTACGTCAGCCAAATGAATTGTCATGATGCAGATCATGCGTGAAATGAGCTGCGGATTCCATCGTGCACTTGCAACCGGCCTTATTATTATCATCACTTCTTTTAGCTGGCAATTTTTTTTTTGATACACTTCCCGAATCGCTTCTCTTTTGTAGGGGGGCAAGGGTCTTTGATTTTGCGTGCGTGTTTGCGGTGTACTGGTTCAGGGGGCTTCAGGGTGTGATGGTGTTTGCAGTGGGGGCAGAAGGAGGAGGACATTTTTGTGCTTGCAGTGATCTGATCGACAGGCAGCAGTGGCGTGTGCATAAAGAAAATGGTGTGCCGGTGGGGGATGGGCAGAGGGGAATTAAGGGTTGGCATTATGACAGGGTAGCGTGTCAGTAGAGTGCTGCTGTCTTTTTTTCTTCCATTTCATTTTTTCGTCTCAATCTCGTTCTCTTCATCCTCCGTCTGCCCTAACCCCCAACTGAACCGATTGAGATCCCAAACGTGCGTTGTGTATCTGTTTACAAAAAAAGAACAAGAACCGAAAAGTAGTTTGTGGTCATCCGTACCTTTAAGGGGCCCCCAGAAAGTGAGCGTGTGTGTTTATTTTTACAACGCAGGGAGAAAAAAAAGGAATACTTTTTTTGGAAGGGGGGGAGGGGTGGAGAGCGAGAAGGGAGGGGTCAGTTTTTGCTCTGCTTTGTGGTGTGTGGCACAGCTGTATTAGAATGGCGGGTCTGAAGGGCACAAAGTGAGTCTTGTGTCGGTATGGCCCATCAAACCACACACACACACACTCAAATTGTTCCTCGTTTTTAGGCCCTTTCCCTACCTTGCCAAGAAGTCCTGTGCAAGTAACTATCCAGGGACCATCCGAAAGGGATCAGTGGGATTATATGGTGGGACAAAAGTTTGATTAGATAAAATGGAGATTTGAAAGTTGTGGTTTAGGGTGTTGCAAGGGTCGCTTGGTGAGATCGCTAGATAATCTCATCCGGAGTGAAGCGATACGGCTCGTCCGCGCTGTGCTCGCGCACACCATTTCACTCTCTATCTCAGTTTTTCTTTTTCTCGCTCTCTTTCTTTTAATCTCGGAGATGCTGCTGCTGCGTTGGCTGGCGTAGTGCCCAAAGCAGTGAGTCTGTCGTGGAGTGAGTGCGCGTGTGCAGGTTTCTGGGGAGGAGGAAGGGGCTGGCTGGGGTGTGTGTGTGTGCGTCGATATGCAAAAAGGAGGGGTGGATAAAGGAGGAGTGGGCCAAGTAAAGAGAGTCTGGTTTTTGTAGCAGCTGACTGAAACAGTCATTATATTATGTAAAGGGGGAGGGGGGGGTCAGACTGACGTGCACTGAACGGACCTTCTGATTGGCTGGCTGGTGCCATTGTTGGTTATGTGTATGCCTGTGTGTTTATTGCTCACGCACTCCCTCGCTCTTTCTTTCTACTGTCTCAGACACTTGCACTTTTTTTTCCCGTCTCGCTCGCTCTTTACCCTCTTTCTTCCCCCTTTTTTCCCCTCACGCACTCAGTCGTGCAAGGTGGGTGGTTTGTAGTAAGGATACGACATTATATATCAGGCTTTTATGTGCTTGCTTTTCAGTTCTTCAGTCGTTGTTGTTAAATTAAAGGACATTATGCGGCCTCCTCTTAAAATTGTAGTGTAGCACTTTTTGCAGTTTTGTAAGAGAGATCACCGGATGTTTTCGTGCTCGTAAAGCCAATCTCGTAAATTAGACTTTGCGATGCAACGCAACGGCGGATGTATGATTAAACTATGCCAGAAGAAGAATAAGTGCAAACGATGACATGAGAAATAATGGGATGATTGAGAGATGATGAAGTCATCAGGGGACCAATTACAGCTCAATTTAATTTGTAATTGGGGATGTCCCTACAATAAGGCATTTTAAGACCAGTCGATTGTGGGTCTCGGGAGCTTAATTGGGTTTAGGAATAACTACAGTACTGTGTGTTTCATAGGAACTACAGCTGAACGTGACCATAAGGTCAGCCGGGCGTAGTTTTAGCGTTTGGTTGGCTGAGGTTTGTCAAGCGACTTGTAATTTGGCCAATTAAAATTAAAAAAAAACTTAATCCTGGGTGTCAGACTTAGCTCAGGTTTAATATTTTTATTCAGTAAGGATGCATTAAATTGATCAAAAGTGACAGAAAAGACATTTATAATGTTGCAAAATATTTTTATTTCAAATAAATGTGGTTCTTTTAAACTTTCAAAGAATCCTTAAAGAAAGTATTACATTTTCCACAAAAATATTAAAGAGGTCATATGATGCGATTTCAAGTTTTCTTTTCTCTTTGGAGTGTTACAAGCTGTTTGTGAATCACTCCGGGACACGGCATCACAGTATGGTAAGGGCCGTAACATTTCCATCACACGCTTGAGAAATTCGGCCAATCACAACGCACTGGATAGCTTGCCAATCAGAGCACACCTCGCTTTTCAGAACGATGAGCTTTGTAAAAAATTGACGCGTTTCAGAAAGGCGGGGCATAGAGAAGAAACAATAATGTACAGTATGTGGAAAATAAAGTGTTTTTTTAACCTTAAACCGCATAAACACTTTTCATTACATCAAATACACAAAATAATGTTCTTTTTTAGCAACATCTGACCCCTTTAAGCAGTGTAGCCGTTTTCAGCATATCAGAATGATTTCTGGATCATGTGAAACTGAGGACTGGAGTAATAGCTGCTGAAAATTCAGCTTTGGCATCACATTAATAAATTGTAATAACTAACTTACATAACTAAAATAATCTTACCGTGGAGACTTGGAAATAATTCACGTTTTACCTTTGGTATTTTTTACTTGTAGCTGTCATTATTTGCTGTAAGTGACACTGGTCTGGTCAGAATCAGCTGGAAAACATGAATTAATGCAATAAAGAGTTTATCTTTCATAATTTAGTTAAAAAATAGAATATTATTAATATATAAAACCAACATAACAAATATATAAATGTTGTTTTTAACTTGTACTTATAAGATGCTGTTCCTTACATCATCACGCAGGACACATTGGACTCCTCCACATGCCGTGACTTTAATACCCGTAATCTAGATGGTCTTGAAGCTTTGCAAGTAGCATGTTTTGTTTTGAACTTCAGCTAAAAATGCACTGTAATGCAGCTTGCTGGACTGGCAGAATAGAATACTGCAAACGTTTTCTACATCAGAGAATTCAGAAAGTAACAATTGCGATGAGCCTTTGTCATTGGTCACAGAGGTCTTAGATAGTATTACTGCAACCAGAAATGTGGAGGTGTCACTTAGTTAGTGAATTACAGTTAGTGAATACAGTTAGTGAATACAGATTCATATTGCCCACAAGCTCTCTCACACACACACACACACACACACACTTCTAAAGCCTTCTTTCTAAAGTATTATGGCTAAGCAAGGTCACCATGGCTGCCATAGACAGTACTGCCTGCGATCAGTCACGTCTTATAGGAATGGATGATTACGACTGAGCTTTCCAGGAGCTGGATGTTAACTAATATTCATTAGCGCCAAACAAAAGCATTTAGGCAACGCATATGCTGATTGTGTGTTTGCACCAGGACCTGTGCGACGTTTGCATCACAAAGAGCGTTCATCATTTGTCAACACACGGATGAGAAACTCTCCTTCGCTGTCTGTCTATGTGGTCTATTAGTGCGGGAGGGTGGTACCATGCTGCTTTTCTCCTGACCGATACGTGTGTCCACGCACCTTTGATCCCAGCTTTGCTCCGGTGCATCACATTATACACAATCCCTCGCTTGCAGATACACTGAAATCAAAGTTGAGTCCTAGGGCAAATGTTTGAATTCTGCATGACCTCAAACTGAGAGGGGAGCTCAGAGGTGTCAGAGATGAACTATGAGTATTCACGATGTGCTTTCGTTCAAAAGTGAATAGATTCTGTTTTTATTTTGTCTGCTTTACTCTATAAAAATGTGTTCACTTGGCCTATGTGTTTGCTATATCCTTGTATTCATATTTAAATGTATACTTAATGAAGCTGCCCCTACATGCTTAGCAATATGATTATATCGTACTTCAGTTAGATATACAGCTTTCTAGATTAAATTATCAGATTCCAATTTTGATTTTTAATTCTGATTCTTAAGCTCTCAATTTGAAAGGAATTGATTAGTTTGCAAGCTCTTTTAATTATTATTTTCCATTCTGATTCCTGATTTCTGATTATGAATTTGGTTTGATTCCTTTACAAGCCCTCATTGTTATGAACTTCCTTTATTTGATTCTGATTTCTAAGCAATTGATTCAGTTAGATTCTAAGTTCTACTTGCTTCTTATTCACAAGCTCACAAGATTTGATTCTGATTCTTAAGATCTTAATTTGGTTAGATTATGAATTTGAGATGATTCATTTACAAGCTCTTGATTTAATTGGATTCCAGTTTTGATTCTGATTCTTAAGCTCTCGTTTTCATTAAAGGGGTCCTATTATGCTTTTTCACTTTTTCAACTTTAGTTAGTCTGTAATGTTGCTGTTTGAGTAATAAAAAAGATCTGCAACGTTACAAAGCTCAAAGTCCACTTTGGATATTTTATTAAACAGAAATCACTTTTCAAAAACTACAACAAACCTACAACAAACGACTCGTTTGGACTACAATGCATATTTTCCGGGATTTGTGATATCACAAATATCGACGAATGGGACGAGACCTGGTTGAGCGGCACTAGAGAAGGCAACGAGTGTTATCACTATGTCGGAGACACGCTAGCTTTCCCAAGGCAGACGAACTTAGAGTGGTTACAATCATCCGGGTTTAAATCGCGCTCAAATTGATTTGATTTTGACGCAATATTTACACTGAAGCTCGCAGATGGCTATGGTAAGGGGCGTGACATTTCCCGACCAGGCGCCGAGTGCTGCCAATCACAGCACACACTGGCCCAGCTAACCAATCACAGCACATTTCGTATTTCAGAAGGCGGGCTTTCATTTGATACAGGAACTATTCGAGCCGTTCATGCCAGACTGGGAGAGAGGTGTTGTAATGTAAAATATGTGAAAAATAATGTGTTTTTCGAACAACCAAGTATGAGAGCCTGTTCTAGTACACCCCCAAAACAAAATCAAGACTTTGTAAAAGAGCATAATAGGACCCCTTTAAATTCCAATTCAATCTGAAATTTGATTCGTATTGACAAGCTCTTGAATCAATTAGATTCCAATTGTCAATATTCCAATAATCTAAGTTAGATTAGGAATTTACTTGAATTCATTTACAATACAAGCTCTTAATCTAGAAAAGCTTCCAAATTGTGCCAGTTCATTTGGATAAATTTCATTTTATAATGTCCATTTTGTTCCATAAGAAAGTCTCACTTTACTTTTGCTGTAAATTTTACAGAGCAGTGTTTAAGACCCTCCCTCCCGATTCAAACTCCTAACGAATCCTTTTTTTAACTTAATTAAAAGAACTGGTCCGTAAGAGTCATTTGTTTCAGGAATCGCGCTCCACTGGTCACAATGTATGCTTTTCATTCACAAAAAGAGAACCGGCTCGGAGTCCTTCGTTTGTGAATTGAGAAGCACTGCACAAATACATTTCTACACTGCTCAAAATTGCAATGTAAAAAATATTAATATCAGGAGGATTACTCAAATGAAAACCCAATTTTTTCCCCCAGGCCCCCATCCATCTGCAAATGTACATGTGTATATACCTTTAAAAGTTTTTACTGTGTATATATAATTAAAGGTTTACTCTCACTATATATCGGGTCCAAAGAATTAATACTGGGCAAGCGGCAGCACCTGATGATGTTCTACCTTTAGACTGAAGCTACGAGCAGAATACAAATGCATCAGTCAGATAAAGAGGTTCCAGCACAAACAATAGCCTGCTTAGAGTCCTGCACATTCACTGTCCAGACACTCCCCGTGTGTGTGCGTGTGGGAGGGGTGAGAGCCTCTCTCTGCCCTCTGGCCATGAAGGGTCCGCCCAAGCGTGCCTAACTAATAAAGACGAGCAAACACACGCATGATCATTTAGATCTGTAGTATGTGACACATGTCCAGAGTGCGGCAGAGTCTTATGTGTACACACAATCAAATCTGCACTTGAGCACGCATGACCCTGCAGTGCATGTGTGCGCTTCGCATGGGAACACACACAATCACACACACACACACTCAGAGCGATTCAGTCACGTTATAGACTGACTGTTGGGCTCCCGTGTGGTGTGTTGTGCTTTTGTCCGGAGGGGAGAACAGGAAGGTAATGGCTGACTGTAAGAATGCAGCAGAAGAGATTGGCTCATCTGGTGCTTCAATAAACCAATGTCACCACTGGTTTAAACTCTTTATTGGGTTAACCGTGTGTTAAAATCAAACACGCATATTACACCGTTTTATATAGGGCATCGTTTTGGAGTTTTACCTGTGCACTTAAGAATTTGTGGTCCTGATGTGTCTCATCATACCATAAATTATATTTTAGGAGACAACACTCTGTGTCAGACAGAGAGGAAGTCTTCCAGGCATTTCTGTCTCTTTAGCAAGACTGTGCTTTTTATCAATCTACTGCACTGTAGTTTTCTTACTCTGTCTCCCAAAGCAGACACTTTGTGCTTCAAAACTAGATCTGACAACAGAGCCGTTGCGCAGGAGTTAGCATACCATGAGCTGGTGAATGGAGCTGAGGTGGTCAATTAGCGAGGCACCAACATGAATTTTTTAAAATGGAATTAAACCGAAAAACATTTCAGTAAATAATTTTACTGAAAAAAAATTGGGGGAAATTGAAATCTGTACTATGTTCAGGGTGTTGTGTTCTCAGGTGCTAAATTAAACCAGTCGAAGTAATGTTCTTGGGCAACGAGCCTTCTCTCAATGTTTTAACTGAACAATTTTACTGACTTGTTTTCCCATGTACTAAGATTTTGCTGCATGAGTACCTTATTCACTTTGTGTCAATGAAATAAGATGCTGAAACAGTGACAATTAAATGTGGTTAGTGGGTCTCATTCACTAGTCATGCGTACCCATTAATTTGTGCATGAAATCTGCATACGAACATTTTCACAAACAAATCATGATTCATCGAGAACTATTAAGTTCTTCATTTGCAGAAACAACTACCACGTGTTCGCAAAAATCCTATACTCTAGGTGACCTCATAAAAGTATTAAGAGAATTTGGTACAGCTGTTTCGTCATATATTTCATATATGCTCAAAGATCTTGCTCTGTGCTCTCAGACGAGCATTTCTTTGGAGAGCTTCGTAAGTTTGCTTAGAGTGACGAAAGTCTGTGCAAAACATTCTCTTATATGGAGATGTTATGGGTGTGTTTTATGCAAATTACTAACCTTGGGCAATTGGTCGCTTATATAGAATGCTCCAAATTCATTAACATTAAAACAAGGTTAAGAACAAATTCATGTTCTAACATGCAAGTTGTGAATTAGGTGGGAATTTTTTATGAAGTTCTAACTATGAAGTTATTAAAGGGGGCATAACACACACAGTTTCACCCAATCTCATATTAATCGAGTACCTATAGAGTAGTACTGCATCCTTCATATCTCCAAAAAGTCTTTAGTTTTATCCTATTTATAAAAGAAAGATACAGCTTTACGTTTCTCTCCGGAAAAAGTCGAGCTCCTGGAGGTGCACTGTGGGCGGAGCTAAAGAGTGATGAGCACTTGGGCGCCGAATGCCAACAAATCAGACATTTTTGATGCCGTTTCACTTACCGTCTGCAGTTCCAGATCATGATTGAGATCTTTTATAACTGGGACCGCTCCATCTTTCAGTATCAAACGATGTGCAAATCCAGCGTCGAACTGGGCCTGGTTTATAAAACGTTCATCAACAAACACACTTGTGAAACTCCGTTGCTGCCCCGTAAAAACAAACTGTATCCACTGTTTACATAACGCTGGATTCTTTAGGAAGCTGAACAAAGTTATCTTTCCCTTACAACCAAAAACACACTTCTTTGGAGACATTCTTCCCGAGC